>NW_015386171.1:820887-914739 GCF_001527695.2 Protobothrops mucrosquamatus | reverse complement strand
TTCCTTTTCTCTCATGGGAAGGTGAAATCCAAAAGCTTTTGTTCCAAAAGTCCCCACTGGACTAGGGAATTTTCTGACAATTTCTAATACTGAGAAAGGTACTTCAGTGGTTAGTGGCTTCTCAATTCAATCATATTATTCTCCTGTAGTGATCTGTCAAGATGAGATTCAGGAGTATGGGAACAGTTATGGAGTCTCTGAAAGGTTCTTCTTCAGAAAGCAGTACTGAATACTGTTGAAATGGAGTACTGTTTGCAGCCTTGGCAATGACCATTGGGATCCTACAATATATCTATCTTATTTAGGAGTTCAGTCATTATATATTCTAAAGACTTTCAGAAGAATATTTAGGTTTGTAGCTTGAAAGTTCTTTGCAACGAGTTTGTTTTTAGTGTTTTTGCTAAAAATTATGTTTCAGCTTTTAAATCTTAGGCATCATATCATGCATTCAAGGTGATCTGTTTTCCAGGAGAAATAAATGAATTAGGGACTATGGATCTTTCGAAGGATTCACCAAGGTGTGGACTCCCCTTCTAATGACCTTCTATAGGTTTTTAGCTTACATTGCTCTCCAACTTGAACAGCTATTGAGAAAAGGCAGGATGTAAATGTGATAAATGATTTGGGACAATCATAGTGGAATTTGACTACCAAGTGTCACACAGGAAAAAATAATCATGTTCAGACTTCTTACATTCACATTAGTTTAGGCAATTATGATTAAAGTGAGTAGCCTCTACTAAATGAAAAAAGACGAATGAAAGATGAGTCACCAGCTGTGGTTGCTCTTCACATATAATTGATAATATTGGGTCTTTTCCCACTGCTGAACTAAAGTAGTATCTGCCCATCTTTGATTAGGCAGCCAACACTGGTGGCTTAAAATTGGCTGCCTCCATTCCAATGTCTCTTCTGACTCTATTGTGTCTGTTTTGAGACATTGAAGAATAGTGTTGTCTTGATTTATGAGCCTGCTAGCCATTTTAACCAAGGTCATTGGTTTGTCTTCTGGCACACTTGCTATGCTCTTTTAGTGCAATTCCAACTATCAGCGAGAGCATCCATTGCAGCAGGAATACTGAGAACCTGACTTCATGATGCCTGGTTTAATCTGTCCATTCTACCACCCTGTTTGGGTACATTGTTAGCTAATTTAGCACTGGCAGCTTGGATATGAAAAATGGTAAATGCAAGAGAAATAGAACCCATTGGTGAATTCTCCATCCAATCATGCTGGAGAAACAATTAATACAACTTTATTAATGAAATTCCAATAAATACAGCATTGGAGAGATTCCTCTCAGACCACCATGGTGAGCCAAAAGAATGGTAAGGAGAAAATGCTACTGCATCTTCTCACAAAGTGGTTGCCTTAATACAGAAGTCTTCAAACTTGGCCCTTTTATGACTTGTGGACGCTGGTGGAGGAATTCTGGGAGTTGAAGTCCACAAGTCATAAAAGAGCCACGTTTGAAGACTCTTGCCTTAATGGGATAGGGCTTATGGCTCCCATTCCTCTCTCCATCACTTGGACTCCTCACCCTTGTCTGGGGAAGAGTAACCTGAAGGAAATTAAATGCTCTGTTTACTTAAATGATATAATGAAAGAAAAGGAGAAAGAACCTGTAGGCATTGATATGGAATCCACAAAGCAAGGTACATACGTAGTAGTTAGCAAGCTGCTTGGTGGTAGGCAGAAGCCCTGCAGGAGATGAAAGCAGATAACTATTAGCTAAAGTCAGAGTGGGGTGGGGGGAAGGGCTTGTTAGTTTGTGGCTTGCGCTTGGCAAGCAAGTAGTAGAAATCAGCTTAGGAAGAGCAGCTTGTTTAAGCACCCTGCCTCCCTGGTGTTAATTGAAAAACCAAGTCAATCATAGGACTGAGTATTTATTTATCTATTATATTTATTTGGGAAGAGGAGCCTGATAATTAACTAGCTGCTGAGCAGCCACTGTCCTGCTTTAGAGGGGAAAATGATGAAACTGGCAAACAGCAGCAAAAGCCTAGTTCTATATCTCTCTCAGAAAGATACATTTCAAAACACTGTTAAAGTCTATTTGCACAATATGTCCCCTCTTCTTTTTTAGACAAATAGTGGAGGCCTACTCTTCTCTCTCCTGCCTTTTTGGAAGCCTGGAGTTAACTTGGTGTCAAAAACCAATGAGATAGAGGATGACAGATATGAAAGAAACATAGGAAACAAATAGGTAATAAAGAAGGACAAACTCTCAAACACAAGTTTGAGCGTACTGGTCAAATACTGATCACCAGACTTTGCCAAAACATGGTGAATTATAACAGAATTTTACACCCCTTGAGGCTGTCATAAGGTGGTGCTGGGCTAAGGAGGAAAATAACTAGTTTTATGTTGATACATCTAATAACAATTTAAAAATGTTTCACTGGTGTGCTGGAGATGAGGGAATAACAATCTTGCAAAGCCGAAGACAAGGATTAGTGTGGAGAGTATATGCTTGTGCTATTATTAAGTAGAAGCAGAGATAGCCTATCTAGGAGTTCCTAGGAGTTACTTGTAGAATTTAGAACTTGATCTTCTTGAGTTCTAAATCTTAAAGATTTCTACAGGTAGAAAAGGCTTCCTGCTGCAATCAATTGGCTACGGGGTTATGTTCTTCATATATAAATACTATATACTTTAACAACCTTTTTGCTATGGGGAATAAGGAAGAGACAATATATGCATCTATTCTCAAAATATAAACATTTTAAAAAATGTGATAGCTGTATTTGGAATTGTTACACTGAATTGTCATTTTTTCTGAACCCTATTTATTAATTTATCTCAAGACTTTTTAAAGCTTTGAAGACAAAAGAAGCTATTAAAACTGATTGTAACAAAAATTCCTAGTTGTCAAAAATAATTCTGTAACAAATTAGGCTGTATTTAAACACTAAAAGTCTGTTTTCATGCTTTGATACAGTCAATAACTTGTGATAAACTAAGTACATCAAAAAGTAACTATGAATTGATGAGAAAAGGAGATTCAGCTATTTATATTGACTTTTTTTGATACTTGAAAGAGAGGCAAGTTCTAGAAGAGATTTATAAATGTGGCTTTGAACAAACTTGGAGCCTCTGGCTCTGCACCTGGAAAGAATTTTACTAAATATCCAGCATTCCTACCAGAAAATATCACATAAGTGAGAGAATAGAAGACACATAAGTTAATTATGTGTAGTCTTTATTTTGGACAAAATGTAGTGCTTATGAAGGAAGAAGGGTATTTTGGCAACATGTCCGACATGCAGAATATTCTTCACAAGAAAATGCTATAATCCTTTAATCACTATGATATTATGGAATGGATTTCATGTGATACACGAAAATGTGCATTATTCTTTTTAGGATCAAAGCTATGACAATGCTTACCCTTGTGCTTAACACGTGAACAATCCCATCTAATGTTAAAAGTATATGTGGCTGAAACTAAAGTTACTATTTGTTCTTGGTGACTTTGTCTGCTTTTCTTAATGCGACATTTTTGTAGTACTGATAGCTACCCTGATATCTTTTTGCAGTGATGTGGAATCTATACCTACCAGTGACCTCTTTTGCCTCTCACCTTTCTTGTATAGAGGGATAGTAGTAGAATTAATCCACTTTTTGGGAGTGATAAAAGAATTATTCATGGCAGTGAACAAGGGGGCTAGCACAGTGGCCCGCCAAAGTGGATTTATTTTTAGTAATTTGTGACAATCATATCTTTGCTTGGGGTTTTACCATTTTTCATCTTCAATAGCCATTGATTGTCAATTTATCGGGTTAGTAATTTTGTTACATCAGATTACTGCAATGCAGGTTAGAGGCAATAATAATGGGATCTAGCTATTTCCATCCCCATCCTCAAAGGCGTTATATATAAATGACATCATTGTGATTCTTTGTAAATCAGAATGTTACCCTCCAATTGACCTAGCATGTCGTGGTTTCTTGCTTCTGGAAATATTGTCACTCAACCTAGAGAAAGCTGTAATAAAACTTAAACAGAGGATTTGGGATGTAGATCTACAAAATAACAGGGCCAAATCAGCCACCAGATTTGCAATTATGATGCAATTGCAGGTTATGAATAGATGATTACTTTCACTCTCCATAACATAATCTTCTTCATGTTAGGAGATTTTTTTTTTAACCGTGGCTCAAATTGGTGTACTACCTATTATGGTGAGTATAGATAATTTAATTAGTTAATTAAATGCATATGCTGCCCATATCTCCGATAAGGCAGGGGTCCCCAACTCCCGGTCTGTAGACTGGCACGGGGCCATGGCATGCCAGAAACCGGACTGCATAAACAAACAAAACCCCATGAAGCAGGCAGAATAAAAAACCATGCCCCCTCCAGACTGTGGAAAAAATTCTCTCCACAGAACTGGTACTGGGTGCCCAAAAGGTTGGGGCCCACTGCGATAAGGCAACTCTGGTTGGCTCTGGTAGCAGGCTTCCATACAGACCATATCCTGTATATCAGAGCTCCTCATCCTTTCCGGATTTGTAGACTGGTGGAGAGGGGAAGAGGGGATGGTTCTGTGTGAGCAACCGGTAAGTGTGCGCACAGCTCCATTTGCATGAGTAGTGGGCCTGCTGCTCATGCAAAGGGGGATGCACACAGTTGCCAGGTGCTTCCATGGCCTGGTTTAGAACTGCTCATGGCCCAGTAATGGGCTGTGGCCCAGGTGTTGGGGACCCCTGCTGTATATGTTCAGATACAGAGGTTGAGTAAGTAATCCGTCAATTGTTACATTGCCCTTTGTATCACCCATGATGACTGACACTCATAAATCCAATTATCAGAAATCTTAACTATCTCTGATCAAGAAATTACAGAGTTTCTTCTACAAGACCTAACGGGCAGCTACCCTAAATTTGCTAAATTGTAAGCAATATCTTTGCTTGCAGAAGCTGGCTGATACAAGTTGGTTTTTTTGTTTTAAATTTTGTATTTGTGTTTTGTTGATTCTGGGAACATAAATAAACAAACTGAACAGCTTTGGAAGGTGAAAATCGGACAGGCTGAAATGTCTGACTTGAAACTGCTTGGACTAATTTTGTAGACATCTTTGAAAGATTTGGAGTAAAGTACAGTCTATTTGGTCAGACCTTGCCTTCAGAAGAGATTTCCATCTCAGAAGAATTTACTTGCTGTTATTTTTCTTTTACATTTGATAGATAAGATTTTAGAGTATCACATCATCTTTGCTTTGTGAGCATATATTAAAAGAAACTATTTAAAACAACTCTTTAATATTATCTCATTCTTCTTCTTATCTTCCTCTTTAAATACTGCAACTGAATGCACATCATGTTCAATTTGCAGTAATAACACTCTTCTATTACCTTAAACTTTTAAATTTTATTATTTTAAAGAAAAGACATTTTAAAACAGGATATATATATATATACTTTTGAGAAAACCCCAGAACCTTTCCCCCCCAACATTTCTCAACAATACATACAGTACTATAAAATATTCTTATTTGAATTTCTACTATCCGAATGAAACTCTGATGAGCCATATTTATGACAAGGCCCAGAGGCAGTTTGGCAGGGAGCTTTGGTGCTGGCCTCACACGGACACTGCCCTGTTTGCTATTTGTGACCCAGGAGCTCTGTGAACTTTGGGGTGAGCTGATTCTGCATTTCTTCTCTCACGTGCACTTGGAATTCTTTAGTAGATTTCACAATAACTTTATTAGAGAAGGCAATCTTAATCTTTCTGGTTAGTTTCACATTTTTTGTTAAAATAAAATGCCCGGCTTGATTTTTACTCTGTGAGTCATGTGTTGCACTGAATTCTTGCCTCTCTTCTTTTTCCAGCACATTCTTATTTTCTTCCCCAAGCACACCTATGCAGCTCTACACCATACTGTACATCCATAGTTCTAGCTATTGGGAACAGTGCCTGGCTGAAAAGCTATGGTGTCATGCCATCGTCATACCTTTCCATGGAAATTTATATGCAAAAGACTTATGCCTTCGTGATCAGCTTGAACTTTTTGGAGAATGGTCAGAAGTGCTCAGAGTACATAAGTCACGGAGGAAAGAGAGTCATTTATTTTTCTCCCATCTGTGTTGACTATTGGCGAGGGGATTTTAATCATTTGGGGAGCTGGGCAGGACTAATTGTTGATTTTTATATTCCTCTTTTGGTCAGGTAGAAGGAGTCCAGGGATGGCCTGTCTTCACTGCTCTGAGATTGGCAGGAGTGAAGATGATCACATGGTTGAGTCCAAATGGTTTGAAGGGATTGTGAAATCAAAGCAGTGTGATATGAAAGTGACCTTAGCTGTCGGTGTAAATTAACTGCTGTTATAGTCAACTTATACGTCACAACTAAGTAAGGAAGCTGGCAAACTCTCTTGCTCAGGAAAACAGCTTTCTCATGTTTAGGAAAAGTAAAAGTTGGTGTTTGGCAGCCTTTCCAAACCTGTTTCTCCAGCTTGTTGGATTCCTGCCTTCCTGTAGCATGAGGGGAGCTGTGCTTCAACATATCTGAAGGTAATCTTGAGGAAATGTGATGTAGCCTATGTGATAGAAATATGGGAGGTATAAATAGCTCCTTGTTTTGGTTAATGCTTCCTTGCCTTGCTAATAAACACCAAATACATCTCTTCGACATGTTGGCTTTCTAATATAAATTTCAGTATAACACAAGTATATTTTAGATACATTTTAAATGACATCTGTAAAATGAGAATTTCTCTCCTCTCTCTTTTTGGGAAAAACATGTAAGGTCAAAATGATAAGCTTGCATCAGCCCCAATGGGCATAGTATATAGCTTGGGCCTATTAGCCTGTGAAAGAGCTCGTTCCTCAGAACTATATGCAAGGATGAATTTCTGGGCTATTTTACACCATAGTTAAATTATATTTCTACTTTAGCTTTGTCCTGGGATTTGGACATGGCCCTTAATTGTTTCTAGGTCATCATAATTTCATATTACTCTAATGACAAGAATTGCTAAATAGCTCTGTCACCTTATTGACCATCTAAAGTGCTTAAGATTGTGAAGACCAATATATTTAGATTCGTCTAGACCAACGTTTTAAATTGCACTTCAAAAGGACTATTGAGAAGTTGAGCCTTGATTTATAACATTTATTTTCTAAAGTAGCAACCGCAGAAATAATCATAGCATTGAAGCCAGCAGCAGTATTTTGAAAAACTGGGAGCTAATGTTTAAGGTTATATATGGCCTATGTATGGAGAGATATGTTCCTGCAGTGATATATTTTTATTGCTAGCTTCTGTTTTTATTAAGGGTAATGAAAACCTTGTGTCTGGGCCTGTGAACAAAAGTAATGTGACCTTCCTCATAACCCACCTGTTGTGCTTTCACAATTGATAATAGTAACCTCATGTTAGGGTGATCTTATGAGACTAACACTGAACACAGCAGAAAATAAGATTTGCCTTTATTTTGTTTAAAAATCTGGAACTGTATTTGCTTTCTACTTGGAATGAAAGGAATGGAAAGGAACATATCAAAGAAAAGAACTGTGAATGAAAGCAAATATTAATCTAACAGTTTAGTTTTCCCTATTTAGGTAAACCCTTCTTTCTGTAGCTTTTCCTTGTGGCAGAGAAGATTGTAGGTTCTTAATGGGCAGTTCAAAGCTTTCTTGTTGGTGTTTCCTTATTCAGTTCTTTCAGATATCTCTGCGTTGCTCCCTGCATGGCTTCAGCAATGAAGCAAAATGTTAAAAAGGGAAGAGAGTAAGCACTTCTGAAAAACAGAAATGTCAGTTTTATTAAATAGAACATAAGAGTGTACCAGGGATACCATCAAGGTAGGGCCTCAGTGGAGAAGGGGACAGAGCAGCAGCACAGAAATTGCCCATGGAAGATGAGGTCTTGGAGACTGGACTGATTATTTTACAAACTGCTGCTAAAGCCATTAGGTCAGGACAAGATTCTCTTAGGCTGCTTGATAATAATTAAGCTGGCATGGAGATAGGAGAGGAGAAGGTACAGAGCAGATATGTCCTAAGTGACAGAAAACTATCTTCCTTTGTAGATCGGGATTGGGTCAGAGATATTTACAGGATTTGTACCAAATGCATGATCTGACGTTCTTTTATGGAAGACCAAAGGCAAGAATATCCAATATGTTCTTTTTCAATAAGGAACAGAAACATGAGTATGAGGATCATGTGAAATGGACTCAGCTAGACTTCTTTCAAGTGATTTTTAAAATCTTATCCTAATTATATTATACTAAATTATACAGTTAGTCCTCAACTTACAACAGTTTGTTTAGTGATGATTCAAAGTTACGCCACTGAAAAAAGTGACTTACGACACTTGGCAACTGACTCATATTTATGGCAGTTGCAGTGTCCCGGGGTCACGTGATCACCTTTTGTGACCTTCCGACAAGCACTTAACAACCGTGTTTCCAACTTAACAACTGCAGTGAGTCACTCAGCAATGGTGGCAAGAAAGATCATAAAGTGGGGAAAAACTCACTTTACAGCTACCTCACTTAGCAACATAAATTTTGGGCTCAGTTGTGGTTTAAGTTGAGGATACCTGTATTCCAACCTGATACCATTAAAATGTAATAAATATAATTAATATTAATTTATTAATCCAATTTATATTGTTAATGCCTAATATTTTTCTGTGCTTCTGTGGTTGCCTGGAGAATTCTGAGAATTGTACTTTCAACACTTCTGGATCACAGCAAGTTGATGGAGGCTGGCATAGAGAATATCTCTCCCTATGACACATGTATACATTTACGTACACTCTCTGTCTGTAACTTATTGAAACCAATAGCGGAAGAAAGTCACAGTCAACAATCCTCAATCTTTTCAGTAGATCTAAGATTTAGTTAAGTCATGGTTGCTTCATATAGACATAGCGTAAATATATAATTATGTTCATAGAATAAGATATTTAAAGCTGTTTTATTTGGTCATCAGACCATGAAGACTTTTCTGTTTGGAAGCCTTATCCATGTAATAGTTTGTGAGCAAAAAAAGTAGGCAATGATCCATAAAATAAGAGGGATTTTTACAATGCTTTTCAGCAAGAGTTATGGCTCAGGAGTTGAACAATCCTTTTCGGAATCAGCTTGTATGAAAATATGTATTTGCCCTGATTGTAGTATAGCATAATCAATTACATATTACACTGTATTCCTCAGTTGTAAGGATTTTTTTGTTGTTATTGCTCATGTACAAAAATGGTGAAACCATAATGGTAAGCATAATATAGATATGTCGTCCAGTGACTCTTCCTGTTCCAAAGAATTGGGCTGCTCATTTAATTCAGAACAACCTGTTTTGAAAATGTATACAAGCATTCAGATAATAAGAGAAGAAAAGCAGTTACCTCAGAGATTGGGCCTAATTCTGAATGCTTCAGCTTGGAAAGTTTATTTCCATTTTTATGGACATGAGAATGTATAAATATCTGGCAAACCATGATTACTTATGCAGTTAATTTTTTAACTAGCCATGATATTGAACTCGGGAAGTTCTGGATTCTGATATTAAAATTCAGAAAAATATACATTGTAATTAAAGTAGGATGTTTAAAAACAAGCCAAAATCAGAAACAACAATCTGATCTTAATCTGTGCGTATGATTTTTCCTTTCCTTTTTTAAAAAAATGTTACATGCACACATACACACACACACAAACCTTGAATTAAGAAATGGTGGATCATTTTTAAAATAATGATAAAACTTTGAAGTGAGAGAAATTCAAAATAAAATTGTCCAGAATAAATAGCGTTATCATCTCTGAATATTTAAAATAATATTTAAATATTTAAAATGGTTGAATATTTAAAATGGTTGCTTAAAAATGAAGTTGTTAAAAATTATGGACAACTTTAGTTTTTGAGAGTCATAATTTTGCTATTAATGAAAATGCCAGATGCAGGTGACAACCAAACAATGAAAAGAATAATTTATTCATACATAATATAGGGTTTGAATGTAAAAAATATTTTGGATAAGTTGCAGCGTTCCTGGAAATGGCTCATATGTGAGAGGAACATATTAGGTGTAGCATATTATCAGTAATTGTTTGGGGAGTGCGTCCCTGTAACTTCTCTATGAGTTGAATACTGTTGAATATTCTGAGTTGAATACTCAGTAGATGAACAGTATTCATCATTGTATGGCTCTTGCTATGGGTGATTCTCTGTATGTGACTTTGACTCTGCATCTTCTGTCAATAGCCAGAATTTGATGTCACAAATTTCATACTACAACTTTTCAAAGCAGGAGGCCTTTCTCACCTGGGATTTGTGATTGAAAGAAACACGTTAAGTCAGTGATGGCGAACCTTTTAGAGACCGAGTGCCCAAACTGCAACCCAAAACCCACTTATGCATTTTCAGATGCCGGGTGGGTGTGGCCCATTGGGTGGGTGTGGCCCATTGGGTGGGCATGGCTGCGGTGGTAACGGCAGACTGGGTGGGTCTAAAAAGTTCAATCAATTCCAACTTTGCAAGATTTTTTCCAACTTTTTTTCCCCGCAAGAAGTTGAAACTGACTGATTGATTGAACCTTTTTTTTTTTTGCACACAGTGGCAGAGGCCTAAAGCGAAAAGGTTTTATAAAACCCAGCTGAAGGCGTGCCCACAGAGAGGCACCCGTGCCCACCTCTGGCACCCGTGCCATAGGTTTGCCACCACTGCGTTAAGTTATAGAAATATAATATTTTCTTATGTAGGAGACCTAAACGTTATCTCAAGGGTTCTTCCAGGATAAGAAAGTTTTTAAAAAGGCTGTTTTAGAGTAAAGGATAGCATTTATAGGCATTTATTTGTGTGTGTAGCTTTGAGTTAGTCTTGATTCCTCGTTACCACCTGGACAAGTCTGCATTTTTGTAGGCAACATTTTCAGAAGCAGTTAAGCATTGCTTTCTTCCTAGAGCTGAGAAAGCATAGATTAGTTTCTAAGTGGTAGCCCACTAACTTCCATTCTTAAAGTGGATTTAGAAGTCACAGTATCTTTAACTACTATACTGTACTAAACTGCCTCTCCAAATAGTCACTTTCTAAAAGGTAAATGGTTACCACCCCTCTTTTCTAGCTCCACAGAGGTTACTTTCCCTTCCCTTCCCTTCCCTTCCCTTTGGGCAACTGAAATGCAAGAGGTGTGTGTGTGTGTGTGTGTGTGTGTGAGAGAGAGAGAGAGAGGGAGGGAGAGAGAGAGAGAGAGAGAGAGAGAGAGAGAGAGAGAGAGAGAGATGTAAGTATACAGGAAATTGGCCTTCATGGCTCATTTTATAATCTCTGCCCTTCAAAAAGATTAGTAAAGCCAGGTTTTGATTTTCAAGTCAAAAGAAGCTACAGCTGTCCTTAGACATGAACAACACAACAGTTTATGACTGAAACAGCTTGTTGTAACCTGTTCAATTGATTCTATCTTAATCTAATTTACCATTTGATTGACTTAAAGTTCTGGATTATAGAAAAATATTCACACTTTTTTCAGTTAACAATATGATAATTGCCTACAGATTCATTGATAGACAATCAGGATATCTCTCTTATGTTGGAAAAAATAATGTCCCTTGTACAGAAAATAAAATTTCTCTCTACAATATTTTTCTACACGATATAAAATAAATTGGCCTTAGTAAATTTCTTAAGGCCTGGTCAAGATGTGTGGTGCAATTATTTATATATATATATACATGGGTGATATATACTGTACATGGCACATACAATTATGTCTATGTTATTTTTTACTTTAGTCTTTAATATTTTTTACTAATGATATTGATTTCAATTTGATATTTATTTCTACCATTTTTATCCAGTGGGCATTTAATTTTTAAATAGTGTGTAATCTGTGAATTTTATTGCTGTAAACTAATTTACATTAACAAATGGTATTAATAATATATAAGGGCTATATAAATCACATAAGCCGTTACATGAAAGGAAAAAATTGGAATTTTCTAAGAGCAAATTCAACCTTCTAATATACTTCTGTATCCTTCAATATTTTGAAAATGAAAATAGAAATATATTCAACAGCATTATTTCTAGATGTTCTGCTCATTTCTCTTTCTTCCCTTATGTCTTCCTTTCTAACTATTCTCTGTGTCTTACTGTATAATGTCATGTAGTTATCTATTCTGCAACATATATTGACTTACCATATTCAGTTACAATTCAGAAGTACATAAACATCTGCAGTATTTCAAACTAGCATATGAAATTCTGTTTCTCATGCGGAGCTTGATTTTAGACAACACCCATCTGTTCTACCCAGTGTCCAAGAATGATGAGAATTATAATCCAGTGATATTTATAAACCACAGATTATCCCTATGTACTAGAGACTCTGGAGAGGGAGCCAAACCTGGAGCATTAGAATTTTAATAAAATATATTGGAAAGGGACAGAAATGTATGAGAGATGAGGGGCAGGAAGTAGGAAGAAGACTAATGAATACAACACTGGATATAATACTTTTAAAACAAAATATAATAATAATAATAATAATAATAATAATAATAATAATAATAATAATAGTTGGAAGGGACCTTGGAGGTCCTCTAGTCCAACCCTCTGCTTATGCAGGAAACCCTATACCATTTCAGACAAATGGTTGTCCAGTATCTTCTTAAAAAATTCCAGTGTTGGAGTATTCACAACTTCTGGAGGCAGGATGTTCCACTGATTAATTGTTCTAGCTGTCAGGAAATTTCTCTTTAGTTCTAGGTTGCTTCTCTCTTTGATTAGTTTCCATCCATTGCTTCTTGTCCTGCCTTCAGGTGCTTTGGAGAATAACTTTGTGGCAACTCCTGAAATATTGTAATACTGCTATCATGTCACCCCTTCTCTTCATTAAACTAGACGTACCCAATTCCAGAAACCGTTCTTTATATGTTTTAGTATCCAGTCCCCTAATCATCTTTGTTGCTCTTCTCTGTACTTTTTCTAGGGTCTCAACATCTTTTTTACATCATGATGACCAAAACTGGATGCAGTATTCCAAGTGGAATATCAAAGGGTTAAGTAGACTGTCAGCTTAATCTTCTTTCCAAGATAACTTTTTCCCCTCCATAAAAATGCAACTGCATGGCTATAAGTCTTTTTTATCAATATACAGTACAGTAATTTATAGTTATCCCAATACCTCTTTTGCATTTTTTTTCAGATTGCACTTTCCAACTTTCTTAGTCTTTTCCAAAGACTGTTTTCAATCCTTGGGTAGTTCTATAAAACACTTTTGCACGGCAGTCTTAGGTGGCTTTCTAAATTCATTTTCATTCACTTATGGTTTGAATATATCTTGTAATATTATTTATATGCATACAAATTATGACAACGCTGGATAAGCAATGTGCAAAACTTATTATTTAAGATAATAAGAACAACATTCAGATCTGTTCAGAACATCCTCTTTGCAGCATATGATACATGAAGGTGCTTTTGAAGATGGTTGAATAGTGCAGTGGATATTTTATTGACAGAATTCTGAATGGGTCAGTTTATTTGAGCATGAACTGCCTTGTTGATTCATAGTCTAAGGTGAAAGGCAGGTGCTTATTTATAACGAGCTTGGTGACTGATAAAAGCACTTATTCCTGAATTAAGTCAGCAAGATACTAACATGCTGTGTTGGGTTTTTTTTTCCAGCCTGCTTTCTGCATCTAAGTTGAGATTGATACCAGCCCTATCTGCTTATACCTCAGCAGTTATGAAATTTTCTCCTGCAATTAACTTTTTAATGATTGTCATGAATCTTGATTCTCTGGCATTTTTTACCTGTTACTTGTTAATGCTTCTGCAGTGGTCTTTTTAATGATTGTAAATGATCCTAGAGTTACACAGGAATGCAGTTTAGTTTTTTTGAGGAAGCTGTCAAGGGTTAAGTGGAATGCTCTTTGAGTGACATCTGCAAGTCCAGCCCTTGAAGTAATCAAAGGTGGATTGCCCTTATATATGCAAGGGTGGTGATTACTATAGGTAACACTATAAAGCTCAGTATTTCTTTCTGTATTTGAAATAGTAGTGGTGTTCTTTAATTGTCTCAGCTCTCATAAATTATGTGTTGTTATGATGTTGGAAATCTTTTCACATCATAAACTTTTAATGCTGATTACAAAAATAGACCATGTGCTTGTCACTGTTGTCCATGGATGTTATTCCATTAGGCAACATGGGTTAATGTCTGTTGCCAAAATAAACAAATATCCAATTTGTCTATTTGTCTGTTGTCCAAAATAGCCAATTGTGGTGAGAATGTCACAGAATAGTTGGCCAGAGTAAAATGCATGATAGTCATGCGGTGCTCAGTCTTCTCTTAATATTCTTCAGTTTCACGCTGCTATTTAGGAGTAAGAAGTGACATTTGGGAAGAAATTGAAAGTATAATGTAACACTTAAAAATTCTCTGTAGTTCTTACAAAATAAGGAAAATAAATGGAATTATAAAACATCTTTTTGAATGGTGTTGTTGCCATCCAATCTGTCCTTGAAGAATAATCAAAAACTACCCATCAGCAGAATTATATTGCTTCTTTGTTTGGAAGAACATCATGGTCTTCTAGATCAAATGAATTAGATCAGGGATCCCCAACCTCTGGTCCATGGACTGGCACTGGGCCGCGGCATGCCTGAAACCGGTCCGTGCAAACAAGCAAAGCCCCATCCATGAGATGCAGGCAGTACATGAAACCAGGCCCCCTCTGGTGTGCAGAAAAACCTCTCTCCACGGAACTAGTCCCTGGTGCTCAAAAGGTTGGGGACCTCTGAATTAGATGAACAGACAGATGTAAAATTGTTCACCAGCATGCAGAAGGAAATTAATGTTTCCATGCTACGACACTACCTAAATATGCCACTTACCCAAAAATGAACATTAGAAAACTACCATCTTAAGGCGCAATCATGCATCTCAAAAGTGTATTCTGAAGGAAGAAAAGTATTGAGGCACAAAACCATTTTCATCAACTGTAACACTTGCAACACTTTCCCATTGACAGAGAGGATAAGGGAATATTTTAGGTACTGTAAAAGGACAAGTTTTAAACCTCTATACCTAAAATCAAATCTAGTACATTCTTGATTAGCATTTGTCTTATGTTCAGGCTAGAATTTCCAAATATGTGACTGGGGAGGGTATATTTTACATATTGGCTCAAAATTGGCTGTCTTGCTGATCCAAATTTTTGATTAAAAAACTTAGTGTCCACATTTAGGTGTCAAAAGGTTGCTTCTAGCAAGTGGACATGATAATTGGCTCCACTGATAATAACTGTGTGAATAACAGAATTGGAAGTGACCCTGGAGGTCTTCTAGTCTAACCCCTTGCTCAAGCAGAAGACCTTATACCATTTCAGAAAAATAGTTGTCCAATCTCTTCTTAAAAACCTCCAGTGTTGGATGCAAGCCATTTCACTGATTAATTGTTCTAACTGTCAGGAAATTTCTTCTTAGTTCTAGGTTGGTTCTCTCCTTGATTAATTTCCACCCATTGCTTCTTGTTCTGCCTTCAAGAGCTTTGGAGAATAGGTTGACCTTCTCTTCTTTGCTATCATGTCATCCCTAGTTTTTCTTTTCATCAAACTAGACATACCCAGTTCCTGAAATTGTTCTTCATATGTTTTAGCCTCCACTCCCCTAATCATCTTTGCTACTCATATGAATGACTGCTGCAGAGTATTAGTTTATTTATCAGGGGGAAAAAACCCTTCATGTAGCTGTTGATCAGCCTTTTCCTCAGTTATGACTGGCAGCAAACTGCTTCTTCGACATACTCTTCCCTCTCCAGCTCCCTTCAAGAGGAGTTTGGATTTCTATGCCAGGTTGTTCACTAACCTGCCCCCCCCAAGTGGGTTAACGAGTGAAAGCTGGATTCCTTCCTACAATACAGTTATATTCCCACTTGTATGCCTCTGTGCCTTGATTCATTCTTATTAGGTGTTCCCTCAAAATGACATCTGGGTAATGAATAAGAATGGTCTTTCAGCAGTCAATAACATAGGGCAGTGGGTAGTCCACAGTTTTTTTTTCCCTGTGGTGTTCAACAGCTCATCCAAATGGGAAAATTGTGTTTTTTTTAAAATGATGTTGGTCCTTAATTTTTAATGTGACATGACTGGTGATCTTCTATATCAGTGATGGCGAACCTTTTAGAGACCGAGTGCCCAAACTGCAACCCAAAACCCACTTATGCATCATCGGGTGCCGGGTGGGTGTGGCCCATTGGGTGGGTGTGGCTGCAGTGGTAACAGCAGACTGGGTGGGACTAAAAAGTTCAATCAATCAATTCCAACTTCGCAAGATTTTTTTTTTCACGAGAAGTTGAAATTGACTGATTGATTGAACCTTTTTTTTGTACACGGCAGCAGAGGCCTAAAGCGAAAAGGTTTTATAAAACCCAGCTGAAGGCCTAGGACTGGGGCGACGGCGCACGTGCCCACAGAGAGGGCTCTGAGTGCCGCCTCTGGCACCCGTGCCATAGGTTCGCTACCACTGTTCTATATTAAAAACAAACCAAACCAAACCAAACCTCACACTGTTCTTTTCTAAAGAAATGTATTGTCCAAAGATTTGAATACATAGCTCCACAAGAAATACTATTATTTTATGCAATTATTTTTTAATATTCTGATATTTTTATTCAGTAACACGTTTGTGCAGGTTGGGTGTGTCTTTATCACACTTGTTATATTTTCTTTCAAATCTATGCAGGCTTCCTTGTTTTTAGTTATGTATTTGTCAGCCTTTTCAATTGCAGTAGACCTTGATGAAGTCTTTGCATACGCCACATTTATAAAGAACTATGTGTTAATGTAACAGAGGGGTTTTGTCCTGGAGTGTGTCCTTCCACATAGGCATGTAGTGGATCTACCCACTTGGTTGCCTCAAGTGGCAATCCCTAAACCCGTGGTGGCGAACCTATGGCACGCATGCCACAGGTGGCACGCAGAGCCCTCTCTGTGGGCATGCGTGCCATCGCCCCAGTCCTAGGCCTTCAGCTAGGTTTTATAAAACCTTTTTGCTTTAGGCATCCGCCACCATGTGCAAAAAAAAAGGTTCAATCAATCAATCAATTTCAACTTCTCGCAGAAAAAAAAAAGATCTCGCAAAGTTGGAATTGATTTATTGAATGTTTTAGTCCCACCCAGTCTGCCATTACCACAGCAGCCATGTCCACCCAATGGGCCACATCCACCCAATGGGCCAATCCACCTAATGGGCCAGCCGGCACCTGATGATACGTAAGTGGGTTTTGGGTTGCAGTTTGGGCACTCGGTCTCTAAAAGGTTCACCATCACTGCCCTAAACCATCCACAGAATCCATCATGTTGGACGCTCCCACCACCCTTTTGGGAGTCTGTTTTGTTATTGCCATCGTTTCCTTGTAAGGGTACTTGATTCCTCTCTGGTACTTGATTCAGGAAGAGGAGAGTGCTGCAGCTACTAAAGTGGCCAGATTGTGGTAAGATGACTTTTCTCTTTTGCTGACTTCAGAAGTTATAGATTGCTTATAGTGTAGATTAAGGTTAAAAAAGCTAGTTGAATGTTGAAGACAATGGAAGGAAAGAACAGTATCATGAATCCTGTAGGGTGAATTACTGTTTATATTCCATATAGGATTATATATCCATACACCTATTGGTACAATCCAGATAAAACAAAATAGGAGTAAGATTATATTAACAAATATTTTAATTCACATATAGCTCCACATTTTTTTAGATGCTGATTCTGATTCTCCAACTCTTTTCTAGGTGGGGACATTTTTCTTATCTAGTAGAGGCCAGACTGAGAAGAGTTAATGACCGAAAAACAAAGGCCAAGTGGAGCTGGTCCATTCCTTTTCTAAAAGCTTCTGAGTTTAGATAGTGACCTAGACAGAGATATGAAGAAACTGTCACCAAAGGAAAAGGGGCTGAAGCCTGTTTAAGAATCTTTTAAAGAATAATTAGATCAGGGGTCTTCAAACTTGGCCCTTTTGTGACTCAGCATGCCTGGTTGACAAATTCTGGGAGTTGAAGTCCACAAGTCATAAAAGGGCCAAGTTTGAAGACTCCTGAATTAGATAATGTTCAGAAGCCGCTCAGTTCAGATGCCTCTATAATTGTACAAAGTAACAATTTATACAATTTGTTATACCTTGATGAAAAAATGGAAAAGTGCAGGTGGGAGACTGGCAAGATTCTGTTATAACAGCTATTTCTCATTTAACAACCATAATTGGTACTGGCAACTTGGTTGCTAAGCAAAATGATGGCTAAATGTACTTGGGTTACTTCAGCTTTCCTTTGATTTGTGGACCTGTTGAAGTTATAGATGGGAGGGTTGATCATAAAGTTACTTTTTCATCACCATTAACTATGAATGATTGCTAAAGGAGGTAGTCACTCAATGAAGACTACCTGTATGGCCAATCTCAGTAAAAGTAATTTTAGTCTTTCTGTGAAGTTGATTTCCTGATCTGGTCTACCTGGTAGGTCTGAAAATGGGAGAGAGATGCACCACTTGTTTTTCAGGACTGGTTGATCAGAGTTTAAGTTTTCCAGGCTTTGCTGGTCTCTGTCCATAATCTAAGTGATAACTTTGATTGAGTCACTCTTTCAGATATGAACCTGGGTTTGTCTATGAAGTCACCCTATTTAAAAACTATTGAAAGGTCTGGGAAGATATTTCCCTGATACTAAAAAGACAAAAGAGATACAAGAGGAGTCTCATTGAAGGAGATTTTATAGTATGAGTTCCATCCATTAAGAAAGCTATAGAGAAAGAGGACTCATCCCAAGAGATTCATATCTGAAATGTTTAAAATAAAACTATTAATTTTTTACAGGCAATCTTTTAGGCACTTTTTCCCCATTGGTATGAAAAATTAAGCACCTGAAATACCTAGCACAAAAGGAATTAATTCGGGCAGCACTGGCTGTAGTTATACTCAGAGTGGGCATTGAGGTATTCTTACTTATTAGCTTGTTAATTCTGGCTTTATACGTGTTGTCATTAAGTTGCCGCTAAATGTCTGAATTCAATGTCTTCTCAAGACATCCCACCACCAGCAAGCAGTCTTTGACCTCCTTGCTTATGATAGCTGCACATTGATAACTTGTGAAATCAGATTAATTCCCTGTCTTTTCTTTCTTTCCTTCCACATGTGGGTAGTAGAAATGATAAGGTTTATAACTTAAAGGATGTAACTTTTTTTCCTTTGAAATGGTAATTAAATAGACTTGCAGTGTGAAACACTCTTCAAAAACGCTGCAAGCTTCCTCTTTATTTTTCAACATTTCTGGCTTCTTTGATTGTACTTTGTATTTGAAACTTAATAAAGAAAGTCATATAGGCTCTGATGATTCCACTGATTCTTGTCTGTGGTTTTTACAATCAATCAGTCAATCTATCTATCTATCTATCTATCTATCTATCTATCTATCTATCTATCTATCTATCTATCTATCTATCTATCTATCTATCTATCTATCTATCTATCTATCTATCTATCTATCTATCTATCTATCTATCTATCTATCGTTCCGATTGCTTTTGTTTTCTTTCGCTTGACTGGGTGCACTTGAAGTCACGAATCTCACACAGTGTCAGCATTAAGCAGCTCATTTTAGCTCTTCTCTCTGACTTTTGAGTCACCAACTTTTGAATTACTAATTGAGAGGTAATGAAAAATGAGTAGTAAGCAGAGATGTGGAGAGTATTTAACTTGGAAATAATGTATTTGCTAAGTAGTCAAGAGCATTTAATTATTCCAATATATCAAGAGCATTCAATTATTCCAATATATTCAACTTGGTGAGTTGAAATCTGAGTATTAGAATGCATTGGCAAGATGCTTTTATCTTTAATTATAGCAAAAAAAAATTAAAACCCACCTCAGTGCTACATTAACAAAGGAGAAAAGTGTCAGGAGACCTTATGAACAATGATACATTTTGACCATACCATACCTCTCCCTTTCATAAAATTTCTGAATACCAAACGGTAAATTAATGTATGCTTAAAATGATTTTGAGCGGGGAATTGGTAGGGAAGAATGAAAAAAAAAAGCAGTGAAATATTTCCCCATTTCTAGCAAAAGAGCATTTGTGGGATTATTCAGTTCTTGCAGGTCATAAATAAAGGCAAATCCTTCCTTCTTCTGGAGCTTAACTTCTTGAGCTGTGTTTGTTTCATCTTACCTAAATGACATGATTATTTGGGCGATCCTTCTTTAGACAATAAATTAAGTTAAAAGAGAAAATTGCCTTGTCCCTTTGGATTAAAGCTTCAGATTTCTTTTATCAAATGAATTATGCTTTGACAAATCCTTTTTCAGTTTTATCCTTATACATCCAGAAAAAAATCCAGAAAGGCAATTCTTGTGTTCTCCTTCAGTTATCAATTATTTTTTGAAGTGCAGCTGCCCAGTGTTACAGTTCTTGAGATGTAAACACTCCACTAATTGTTAACCTTAGAATTTTCCAGATAATTCAACCATATGTTGTAAAAGTCTCTTGTTTTTGTTTCCTAATGAAATTTACCAATTTCAGGAAGGTATTCACTAGTACAGTTTATGTTTGGATCACCTCTTTTTGCTGTGGACCATTAAAAGTAATTGCATTACTCAAGACAATATGGATTATGGCCATCACTAACTTTTTTGAAGATGAAAGTTTAATTCAGTTGGAAACTTTTCTTACAGTCATGATTATTTTTAAATTGTATACTTACAACCATTCATTTAGTGACTGTTCGGAGTTACAGCACTGAAAAAAGTGACTTACAGCTGGTCCTTACAATAGTCACAGCATCCCCACGGTCACGTAATCAACATTCAGGCACATGGCAAATGGCATGTATGTTGCCATTTGTATGTTGCAAGTGTGGCAGCATCTTAGGTTATGGGATCACCATTTGTAACTTTCCTAGGTGGCTTCCAACAGCAAAATGAATGGAGGAAGCTGGATTCATTGAATGACTGCATGATTCACTTAAAAACTACAGTGATTTGCTTTGCGGCAAAAGTTGTAAAATTGGGTGCAACTCACTTAACATTACCTTAGTAAAGGAAATCCTAGTCCCAGTTGTGGTTGTAATTTGAGCACTACCTTATGTAGAAATAAATAATACACTTGATTTTTTTTTTATTATACAGTATTACTTAGAACAGAGGTCCCCAACCTTTTGGGCACCAGGGACCGGTTTTTCCACAGACCGAAGGGGTTTTCTGTGGTTTTGTGTGCGGCCTGCATCTCACAGATGGAGCTTTGCTTATTTGTGTCGACAGGTTGCTGGCATGCCGCGGCCCAGTACCAGTCCACGGACCGGGGGTTGGGGACCCCTGACTTAGAATGAGCATTGCCATGTCTTTTAAACATTTGGTTCTCCAGATTGTCCTTGTGAAAAGTGAAACTGAATTTCTTTGGATTTAGATTTTTTCTTTTTCAATGTGACAAATGGAGCAATCATATTAACATGTAATAATGTAATTGTATACATTTAAATTAAAATATAATTTGATTTTTGTTTTGGTTCTGACTACTATTTTTTCCTTATTCTGCCTGTTTTGGGGATTGTGGCCCCCTAACATGCTACTCTGAAGGGAGAATAAAAAATAAAAAAAGAACCACAGTTAAACATGTCTAAGTAACAAATGCTGCCATTCTAAGCATGCTCACATACAGGAGTAAGTATTGCTGAACTGGGAGGATTTTAATGCTGATTAGCCTTCATAGGTAAATAGCCTTCATAGGTAAATAGCCAAAGTAAAAGAAGCAGCGCAGATCATTCTGTTTTGCGTCCTGTGATTTTTAGACCTTTTTTAATAGGCAAAAGATTGCACAATGAAGCAAAGGAAAAGCTAAACAGGAGGGGAACATAGGCCATTTCTCAGCAAGAGATGTATGGTTGCAACCAGTCTTGATTTCCTAATGGCTTATATTGTTCATCTGGAATATTTCATTCATAGCTTTCATGGACTAGTAAAATTGCTAAGTTGAGAAGATTTATGTGCAGTTGTTATGCTCATGCAGGTCAACATTCCTTACAGAAACCTTTCCAACATCAATTGACTGGAAATTGTTTTTAGCAGTAATCTCATCTGCTTGCCAACTCCTATTCTCTATCACCATTCCAAGGACTGGAGGATTGTACATTACTCAGTGAAATGTTTTGTGTGATTGTGTGTATGTGAGAGAGACTGAATTAACATTCAGAAATTTTAAAAAGTACACTTTCAGCATTAGAGAAGCCCATGCCAAATGCTTTCCCTCCCCTTATTTATATCTTGTAATATTCACACAATGCTTAGAATTTGAGGGTTCAACTCAAAAGCTCAACTTTTGTTCTAGTGTATGTGTTTGTGGATATGTCTGTGTGTGTTTATAGGGATGGAGAGAGAGAGAGAGAGAGGGAAAGAGAGGAAAAAAAGCAATTGCTTTCAATCATCAGTGATTTAAATATTGAACTCTATAGGCATTGAAGATGGTCTATTTCCCCTGTTTTCTCAGGGAAAAACCACTTAAATGCTTTGTACAAAACATTTCCAGTGCTGAATTATACTTTCCTAGTTTTGAGAATAAAAATATGAAATTTACCAGTTTAAAAGCTCTTTTCCTAATTCAGCATCTGTTAATCACAATACATAGCAAACCTACACGTACATATTAAAGATTTTGAATTTACTGGGACTTTCATATGAACTGCATTCACACATTCCCCTAACATTTGATACACTGCAAGTCAACTTTATAGATCAGACATGTCAAACACAAGGCCCGGGGGCCGGATGCGGCCCGCAAAGTGGTTTCATGTGGCCCGCGAAGCCATCCTGGAAACAGTGAGGGAACACCCTCCGCTGCCTTGGCCCTGGCCCAGGCCGTCCGTCCGGGAGCCAATGTACAATTTTGTGGTGGCCATCTATGCTGAAACACATTCAGTCTCCCTCTGACTTTGCCCTGGTACCCATCATGAATAACCTGGCTAAGGAGAGCAAGCACAGCAGCAGCAGCCTTAAGTGCATCTGGGCGCCCCCTTGGGGAAGTGGGGCTGGGCTTGGTGCCACAGGTGCTTGAGGGCCAGGCTGGGCATTTGACCTCTGCTGCCCAGGGCTCCGGGCAGCCCGCGCCACCATCCAGCCCCCCGCACATGGCCTGAGAGGAACAGTGAGGCTCCTCCAGTGGACCATGCCTTGGCACTTGCCCTGGTCCCACCCCCTTCTGCCAGAGACCCTCAGATCTGTCCCACTCCTGCCCAGACCCCCACAGGCACCATTGACACAAACAATGTAGAGCTGGCCATGCCCACCCAGTAGGCCACACCCACTTGCTCCACACCCACCCAGTAGGCTGCACCCACCCTGGCCACACCCACCCGGCCCCCCAAGGGCAACTGCAATGCTGATGCGGCCCTCAATGAAATTGAGTTTGACACCCCTGCTATAGATCATTAGCTGTCTTTTAAAACAAAATAGAATACACATCACTTTAATAGGAAAAAGTTGATTTGAAGTAGTCTGAAATGAATCAGTATGATTACAATGTATTAAGTAGTAGTTTTAATTTACTTCAATATAGAGTTCATTGTGGTGTAGTAAGAAAATAATAGACATGCTAAAACAAACAGGAATTTAGAATTCCATGTATTTGTACATCTCTTTTTACCAAACAGATGACCAATAGAAGAATGGTATATTGGTGAGAGATTTTAAAATGCGAAAAGAGATAAAGGGTATGATGATAATCAAATTGGTTGGGATGTATATAATTTTGTGAGCATTCTGTTGAAGCTGAATTTGCTCCCAAGCAGCCTGTATAGGACCTACTTTTTTAAAAAATGCAATTTTGCACATAATCCTGTTTCTGGATATTATTCATCCTAGAGGTTGTTTTTTTTGTAACAGAACTTCAATACTGTAAATTTTGTATAGCTCTTCTCAGCCTTATTTGCATCTTGTGACCAAACTAGGCCCTTTTGAAATCAAGCTTTTATTTTTAAACATTCCTATGAATAAGGAAAATTCCAATCAATTACTGCTCCAGTTGTTGTTTTGGTTGTTGTTCCTAAGTATGTAAACTGGTAAGGTCAGATGCTGGTGTCAGCCACCAGGTTCTGTAAAGGTAATTAAAATTCTTCTTTGGTGAGTAACTGGTAAATCTGAGATTGGTTATCTAGCAAGCAATGTCAGGTTTGGTAATTCTCTGGGAAATCCTCTTCAGTTTAATCAAGAGAGACAACATATAACCCTCTCTTAGTGAACACTGGAAGCACAGCCATTTTTCCTAGCAGTATAAGTTTCATTTATTTGCATTTTCCTGAGCAAAAGAAAGAAATCTTGGTAATATCTAAAGAAATTTGAAGGTTCACAATACACGTGAATAGAAGATCAGCATGTTTTAGTTTCTATAGAAGTGTCCTTATTCTATTTTTAGAATAACATTACTAGTAGCTTTTAAAAAATATTTTTATTCTTTATTAAGATTTCACTAACAGGACAGGGGCAAATGGAGATGCAATGATACATAAACATCTTGCTTATTCCAGCACTAAGGCCATGTGTTGAAAACACTGAGTCTGAGACACATTTGTAATGAAACCTAGGCAGGCAGAGGTAGGATTTGCTTAATCAGGTTTATATTTTATACATACTTTAAAATAGGTTGTGTATTTAAATTGAGAGCACAAGCAGCTGCTGTACCTTTACAGCAATCAGGCAATACAACTCACAGACAACTAGCAAGCTAGTAATGGTCTCCCTTATATTCTCTGGTGATCAACATTATGAAATATTTAGACAATTAAATTGCTAGTGAACATCAGCAGACAATGATGTCTGGTCGTCTGGTGTATAGGAAAAAGTGCTTTGTGTTATCTCTTATCAGCATCTATATTTTTGGGAACCACATATTACAAAAATGTCTTTATAATAACTCTGAGGGTTGGTCCCTTGGCAGATGTGTATTATAAAAATCAGATGTGTATTGTTAGGCTACCATGATAGTCTTGTATGGTTTCATATTGCTTTGCTATGAATGTGCTTTCTTCTCAGAACTGCAGACTTTCTTTTCTTCTTGATGAAAACCAAATTAGTTTAAATGTACACCTTGAGAGCCTTATTGAAAGAAATGTACTGAAATAAAGGATATGATTGCAGAATATGGGAAAATTAGCATTGCAAGGATACAGTTTGTCGTATTTAAGAAAATTAGGGAAAGGCATGAGAGATCCTCATTTTGAAAGTGCAGGGAGAAATAACTTGGAAATATGTCAGGACTCCTGCTTAATTGGTTTATGTCTGCTTTATGAGATGCAAACTTTGATATGAGCAAGTGAGGAAGTGAAGGTCCTGTCAGATTTTTATATTAGTCATTGTTTGGATTCCTGAGATATATTAATGGCTTGCTGTGTTGCACAACTTTAGCTACTTCTTTCCTTTCTGGAGAAATTAAGGTAAAAATAATTGAAATTTATCTTCATGCGCTAGTCGCCACAAGGAACACAAACACTTTGGAATATGCTCTATCCTGTGGACACCTGAAAACCAGAAATGCTGTTTTCCATAGGTGTATCACCAAGCATATATTAAACTTTGTTTTTGCCATCTCCTAAGCTTGATTTTGTTGTACATTATTACAATGATGGTGTAAATCATTTGACCATGTAAAGAAAACTGTCTTGTTTTTGATTCATACATTCAGAATTTCCCCATGTAACTCAGGTAGAGGAGACAAGTATGAAAGAAATTGGGCACTTAAAATTTAGTTCACACATCACATAGTGTCTGTTGGGGGAAAAGATGCAGAAACTGGGTATAGAAATTGCCAAATAGGGATTAGTAGGTAATACCTCATGATTTTTCCCCCCTCTCTGCAGTAGTGCATAGGGAAATGTTGAGGGCATAACTTAGGACAACCTTTGGAAATAGGTCATGTTTGTTAGAATCCCTATACAACATGTAGGTTGTGCAGTTTACACAGCACAGGCTAAGGGTGTATTTTAAAGCAAGTGTGGTTGCCTATCTCCTTTCCGTGATCCAGTCAGAGCCCTGAACATCTTGAACAGATGTGGGCCAATTACTCTTTTGCTTTTTAGTAAACAGTGTGTCTGATTTTGATCTGTCTGTTTACTTTATGGACTGGTTATAGCCGTAGTGCTACTTGCCCTTTTGCTGCAGGATGCATTTCATAAGCGTGGTGGCGTGGGGAGGTTTACAGTTGACATTATAAGGGCAAGACAGGGGTATTTGTAGTAAAAGTAATGTTCAGTACCTCAGCCAATGTCAGATTGCTTGCCTGTTGTGTCAGACATAACTCGTCGTAGGGAAGCATTGCTGAAAAAATAGATATTTTAGGAGGTTGCTTGGATGAAAGTATGTTGAACACACTAAACCTTATATATTTAGTTCTTCAGCTTCTCTGCCTGACTGCTTCAGTAATGATGCAGCCTCAAGCAGAGTCCCTGTTCTGAGGTGTTATCTGAACAACAGGAGGCTTTAATTTGCTGAGGATCACTGGACATGGCTCACGCTCTTTCTTGTCTTGTCGCTTACTTGCATTTTGCCCTAAGCATCAAAGCTTTCAGATGCAAATCGTCCCAATGTTGTTCTTTTGATGGCCTATCCTTCCCCATTTACTTTTCAAAAATTACGTGCAATAATAAAATATATATTTGAACAGAGAGGCTGAATTAAGTGTCTATGTGTATTTAACCTTCATACTTAATTGTGTAGCCCATTATGAGGTGTTGATGCTTTGTTCCCAAATTCTCTACATGAAGTGGTGTATATTAAAGTGTATTTATACTTTTTTGGATTAATTAGCTTGACCTTAGGAACTGCTGTCCTTGTTTAATTGGTGTCTCCAAAGCACAGTAATGGTGTAAATCATCTGATAATGAGATTCAGGACTGGTTGCAGACTTATATAATAGCGTAATTTTGATCATAGCAAATAAGATTTGTTGATTCTATATTGAGTTATAAATGGTATATTCTTTTTTTTCCAGACGTATAAAAGTAGCTCAGAAATTCCTTATGTGCTGCAGCTTTCTAATGTATTTCAGATTTTATATAAAAAAGCAGATTTTGCTGTTGAATATAAACGTATCAATCTTTGTTTTGCTTAAATCATAACTAACCAGTCAAGCTGAATCAGTATTTTTATCACATTTTCCCATGAGAGAATGTATTGCCTCTTCATGGTTCATTCAAGTAACATTATAGAGCCATGGTTTGGCTCTATATCAGAATGCAGGCAATATTTTATAGTAAGAAAAGGGAAGACTAGATTTTTTTCATTATGATAATAATATTAGTATTATGCTGAAAATTAATAAGCAGGAATAACAGAGGAAGCAATTCTTCTAAAAGATGTGATTCTTTAAAAATGAATTTATGCTTTCTCATAAATTAATCATTGAAAATTTAAGAATTTAGGCAAAACCCCCCCAAACATTTTACAAATCAAAAGTACAGTGCGTATTTTGTATTTTTGTGATAATATTAATTGTTTCTATATGGCGTTTATTTTGCAAAAGTTGAAAACTAAAAGCAGCTATTAATATGCCACTGAAACTTTTTAAAATAGAATTAGAATACAGCTACATATTTGTACAACATTGCATTTTATTGTCACAGTGATCCCCAACCTCATATTGTAAAATGAGTCAGATTAATATTGCTTTGATTACAATCGTCAAAAGAATCTTTCTGAAATAATGATTTTGAATTTCAGAAGACCTTTGGGCAAGAACCTGTCACACTTGCAGTTTTATGGTATGCCTCTAAACTCTAAAAAATAAATACGTATTTGGATGCATTTCCATCTTTAAAATAATCACTTGTGAACAATTCAGTGGTGTAGTAAATGTTTTCAGTCCAAGCTAGGCCTCATATTTATTTCTATTTTCAGAATAATATTACGGGTATCTAGGCTTATGTCTCGGAAAGAATCAAGGAGCTTTTAACAAAGTGCTTTTTGTTGTCTCAGAAACTAAAACAGCTGCATGTAGGCCAAACAATAAAAATAAACTCCTGTGTAACTACCTTCTAACACACAAGAGTTCTGTAGAGAGGAAACTAGGATATTTAGAAGAATAAAGTGACTCATTGTGCAAGAAAAAACAATGCCATGAGGAAAATCTATGGCTTGGAGGTGCATCTGTTACCTTTCTAGACAGAAATCAGAGACATTTTAAAAGAAAAATAAATGGAATGAGGTTTAATACTGACCACATTGTATTAATATAACTTTCCACAGCCAGGCCAACACCACAAATAATTAAGCCAAAAGACTTCATAGTTGCACCTTGACACAATTTGTCCTATGAAAAATTACAACATTGTGTTTTTTATACTATCGTTATGATTTCCATTAGATCACTAATGGATTAATTGTACTAATTAATTGTAATTATTACTAGTAATATGAATGTTGAAGCATCTAATTGTTTCAATTATTTATTTGTTTGTTCAATTTATATGGCCACCCATCTCAAACATATGACTCTGGGCGGCTAACAGGAAATAAAAACAAGATAAAAACAGCAAAATAATAAATAATAAACATAGGAGCTGAGCTAGACAACATAATCAACAACATAAGACTATGAATGTCAGTAGGGGCGGCAAGTCTAATCTCTGAGGAATGATGTCTTAGAGGGCAACCAACAAAAAGAGAAGGTTTCCTCCAGATGATACTGCCAGATGACACTTCTTAATGGATGGGGCTCAGAGCATGCCTTTCCTACCAGGTCTCAAGAGTGAGGAGATACTGCTGGGAAAGACAAATCTGCAAATAACCTGGCCCCATGCCATGAGGGGGCTTACAGCTCACTACCAACATCTTGAATTGAATCTTGAAGCATACTGGCAACCAATGCATTTTGCAGAGCAAAGATGTCACGTGAGCTGAATGAAAGGTGCCCATAATTACCTGTACTGCTTTCTTCCACATCAGCTGACGCTTCCAGATGCTCTTCAAGGGCAGTCTATGTAGTCAAATTGGGAGGTGGTAAGGACATGATGACTGTGAACAGGGTTTCTTGGTCCAAGAATAGGCACAACATATAGCTGTATTTTCCTAGCCTTGGCTGCCACCTGCTCTTTGAACAGGAACAGTGAGTCCAGGAAAGCCCCCAAATTGCACACAGTTTCTGTTTGGGATTGTGTAACCTCATCCAGAACAAGAGATGGAAGGTCCCTAGAACCCAGGGACCCTAAAACCCAAAGTCAATTGGTCTTGCTAGGATTTAGCTGAAGCTTGTTGTTCAACATCCAGACTCCGACAGCCTCCAGACACTAAGATAGGACTACACGACATCACTTGGAGATATAAAGCTGTGTATTGTGGCTATATTGATGATACTTCATTTGGAACCATTAGATGCCTTCACCCGGTAGCTGGGTGAAAAGCTAAAATAAATGTTTAAAGGAGTCTTAACAGCACTTAGTTTTGGCATGCTTCTATTCTACCAAAGTTTTTCAAGTGGCTTCCACCCACCCAGTACATTATACCATCTCATCTATTGAGATTCTCAATCATTCAGATCATGGTTGTCTCAAAGGTGCTTTTCCAAATGGCAACTGGACTTCCTTGGTTTTTTCCTTAAAAATGTTTTGCTTCTCAAGAAGCTTCTTGGATGAGAAATGAAACATTTTCAAGGAAAAAACCAAGTCCAGTTGCCTTACAAAAAAGTACCTTTGGGATAATACCATCTCCCATTCTTGAGATCAGTGTGGGAGGGACTAGAGAAGGGTCTCAGCTTATCAGGGGGCAACTGTAATCCTATTAAACTTTAGGAAGAATGTAAAACTGTATTTCCATAGAAAAATCTGACTTACGCAGACAGTGGTAGGAAGGCATTGTTTTTGATTTGTTCATTTGCTATTTATGATTGCAAGCTGCCTAGAATCAAGTCCAGGCAGCATATATATCTATGTATATAGTTATAAATAAATCATGGATATGTTTGCTGTATATGAAGATAATAGTGAAATATCTATAGTTTCCAAAATCATCTGAAAAGTACATTGTAAATTAGTACTAAAGCTTATTACAAGAGAAACAGAGATTTTTATGGTTTGTTTGTTTGTTTATTTATTTAATCCCACCTTTATTATTTATAAATAACTCAAGGCGGTGAACCTACCTAATACTTCTTCCTCCTCCTGTTTTCCCCACAACTACAACCCTGTGAAGTTTGTTGGGTTGATTTTCAATGCCTAAAGCAGACTAGAACTCACAGTCTCCTGGTTCCTAGGCCAGCACCTTAACCATTAGACCTAATTGACCCTGTTATGATTTGAAAATCTGTTACATGTTAGGCAGGCAATAGAGAGTGGTTTGATTGACCTTGCAGTTAGCTTAATCTGGAATTGGAGCAAAAAGGCTGACAGAGGAGTGATTCTGCTCCTTCTTTGTAGAAACCATGCAGCCTGTTAGACAAGGGAAACCATTTTTCTGCCCTCATTATTGAAATGTATTTCTCTAGTGTTCTTCTCCAAACTCCCAACAGATTAATACATCTTTTTCACAAGCTAGCAAACTTTGCAGATTTATTTAGAAAACTGATTTTTATAAACATATTCTTGACTTTAATTGTTCTTCTTTTGTTTTTTCCCCTTATTCTGCAGATAAGTTTCATGAATTCAAAAGAAACTTACAGTGAATTCTGGGTACCTGGATTTGTTTTCTAGTGTATTTGTAAGTACTACTTTTTAAAAACTATTTTTCTATGCTGGATAAAAAAAAATCAGGTTATAAAAATGTTTAGAAGATTTTGGTTCTAGTACTCAAACAGTACATAGAATACATAGAATCAACCATGGTTAAAATAAGTATTATGAACCAGAGGTGCAGTGATGAATGGAGATTTACTGAAAGCCTCTTCTTCCCTCTGATGCTCATATTGGAGTATTCACTTGAAAATGGATCTTTACTGGCTAAATTAGGACATTTTCCATTAAATTTGGACATTTTCCACTGGGGGACTTCTCAATATGCATCTTCTTCTTTTATATCACCGGTGTCAAACTTGCTGCATCACATGACGTGTCGTGACTTTTTTTGCATTGCCGGAGCTGGGGTGGGCGCAGGCTCCGCATAATGCAACCGGCCTATGGGCCGGCAGTTTGACACCCCTGTTTTATATGCATGAGGAATCTGCAACAGTTTGAATTCCAAGGGAATCCAGTACTTTGGAGAGCATAGGGGTATTCTTGTAACCCCCAATGACAACTCCTTAAACTAAACACATGTTTTCTCTGAGCTGTGCCGCTATTGCAGAGGGAAGTCACGGAATCCCAGAAAAAGATGCAGTTGCTTTAAATGCCCCTTTTATGTTGTGAAGCACCTTCTTCCTTTAAAAATAGAGCACCGCATATCTTTAGAATGTGGAATGAAATAGAACTATCACAACTGTTTTCTCTCAAAGGTAATCTGGCAAGGATGAAAAATTAATTGATAAAACATCAATGCTGTACTTCCCCATGTATTGAGTTTCTCATTGGTTGTGGCTAAATATGAGAAGAAAGAAGTAATCAGTCAAATATTATTTAGGTAACAAGACAAAGCCATGTGTTTTACACAACAGTGAACAGGAAAGCATTGTATGGAGAAAAAGAAACTTAATTTGCTTTAAAAAAATGTAATGTCTCATTGGCTTCTGCCTTCAGTCATTTGAAATGATATTCACATAATTTACTATTTAGGAGAGCAGTTCTCAGTCTTCCCATAAATAATTTGTTTTGTTGTTGTTAGTTGTGAAGTCATGTCCGACCCATCGCGACCCCATGGAAACGTTCCTCCATGCCTTCCTGTCCTCTACCATCTTCTGGAGTCCCTTTAAGCTCACGCCTACTGCTTCAGTGACTCTATCCAGTCACCTCATTCTCTGTCATCCCCTTCTTCTTTGCCCTCAATCTTTCTCAGCATTAGGCTCTTCTCCAGTGAGTCCTTCCTTCTCATTAGGTGGCCAAAGTACTTGAGTTTCAATTTCAGGATCTGGCCTTCTAAAGAGCAGTCAGGGTTGATCTCCTCTAGGACTGACCGGTTTGATTGCCTTGCAGTCCAGGGGACTCGCAGGAGTCTTCTCCAGCACCATAGTTCAAAGGCCTCAATTCTTTTGCGCTCGGCCTTTCTTATGGTCCAACTTTCACAGCCATACATTGCAACAGGGAAAACCATGGCCTCGACTATACGTACAATGTATCAATTTTACTTGCTCACTATAACTAGTTCTTGACTTACAACCATTTGTTCAGAAATCATTCGAAGTTACAACAGCTTTGAAAAAAGTGATCCTTGCATCCATGACCATTGCAGTGGTCACTGATCAAAATTCAGGCACTTGGCAACCAGCATGTATTTATGACGGTTGCAGTGTCCAGGGGTCATGAGATCCGCCATTGGAGACCTTCCCAGCCAGCTTCCTATCAAGCAAAGTCAACGGGGGAAGCCAGATTTGCTTAATGACTGCATATGTCACTTAACAACTGCAGTAATTTGCTTAATAACGGTGGCAAAAGGTGTGACTCACTTAACAATCACTCTGCTTAGCAATGGAAACTCTGGTCCCAAATGTGGTTGTAAAACTACCCCTGTAGCAAGTATATTACTTCTTAATATAACAATGTTCCCTGATGCTTGCTGAATTCAAGAGAAAGGAGCATCTTATTTCCTATACCTCCTCCTTTCCCATGAAACTTTAGGGGCTTAGAAATACTTAAGCAATGCCCTGGAAGTATATAGTATATCTCATCTGGCATTTGAAGATACCAAGTAAAGCAAAAAGATGGGAATGCAATGAGTTTCTGACCCTTGTCTGCTTCATTAATAAACATTTACTAAAGATAACTGAAATATAAATTATTTCTCTCATTTACCAAACATACATACAGCAACTTAAAATGTAATTGGAGAGGCACATTTTAGTTGAGAACTCTGTTTATGCCAAGGAACTTACTGTAGCCATATGTAAGAATATTGAGTCAGATTAAATGAGGATATAATTAATATCCTAGAAGAGCAGGCCATATTTCACCATATTTCACCTTTGATATGTGTTGATCTTCTGGTCCTATTGCAAGGAAGATATTCTATGTAGAATTCCAAGACGCCATTTGACATCATAATTCTATCAGACATCATGATTCTATCTAGTAAATGGTTTTGGGGATTTACTGTTATTGTAAAGTCCCTGTGGATAGAGTAGCTACATTGTTGTACACGTCTTCATTTGGCAAGTAAATTTTGCTCCTTTTATTGGCTGTTATTAAGGCAGTTCTGTGGCAGAACTGGGTTTAGGTTGAAGAACTAGACTATTTTGTAGAGTTGTCATCTGCTATTCTATATCACCGTTTCCTCCAGATGATCACAAGAATTCTAGAATTCTTGCAGGAATGGTTTCTCATCTGTAGTGCCATTTTGGGCAACATTGTAAATAGTGATGAACTTTATCAACTAAGAGACGGATGGGATAGGGATGTGGTCTTCCTACTCCAGTGATGAGTGTCCCAATTGGGATCCCTAGTCAACTGGCAAAGCCAAGTTTTAATACCCTTCCAGAGGGCCAAAAGAGTGGGAACAGTTCTCATTTTCAGTAGTAGAGTGTTCCACAAGGATGGGGTCACAGTGGAAAGGGCTCTTCTCCTTGAACCCATCTGCTGGAATTCCTTAGCAGACGGGATTTGTAGCAGGCCTCCTCCACTGGCGCAAGTGGGGAGGGCTAGTTAGGGAAAGGTGGCTTCTAGCATACTCTGGACCCATGCCATGGGGTGCTTTAAAGGTAACAACCAACACCTTGAATTGGGTCTGGAAGCAAACGGGAAACCATTGCAGTTCATGCAGTAGCGGTATTATATGGGCATGGCTAGGGGGTTCCCAGGAATGTGCACACTGCTCTATATTGCACCAGCTGCAGCTTCCAAATACTCTTCAAGGGTAGCCCCAGGTAGATCAAGTTGCTGTTATCCAACTAAGAGATGACTAGGGCATGAGCGACCATGCACAGGCCCTCATGATCCAAGGAATGGTGCCACTGTTGCAAGAGTTTGGGATTATTGCTCATTGGAAAATTTCTGTGGATGCTTGTGACTGATCTGTCAGTATTTCTATATTGTTTCAGAAGATACGTTTTTTGTACCAGGTAAAGGTAAATTAAATTACATATTTACCTTCATAATCTTTGGGATACAAATCAATATTGTAGTGACAGGCAAGCGAAGCCTCTTTACTTTGTGAAAATAATTGTAGACTTTTTTAAATAAAATGATCCTGACCTTGAATGAATTCTTATTGAATTGAATTTATTAACTGGAATCATAGATGGTTTAGTTTCCTTCTTTTCCCTTTTCGTAGTGTGCGTATGTGTGCACATATTTTAGTGCTTTGTGCCCCCTCCAAATATCTCAAGGGGCAATTGATTCATCTGCTGGTATAAAAACAAAATCACTTAGCTCTAGCCATTCATTCATCATAGTATATGGTGCGGTAAAAGGTTAACGGCTCAGTGGATGGATGGGATCTATAATAAATAACTGTGCTGTTTAGAAGCCTGGTGATAGAAGTTTATGGTAGGTAAAAGAGAGCTTTTACTCACTTAGCCCCTTGTTTGATCAAGTCAATACTAGGGGGACTATTTAGAAATCTGATCTGAATATACGTGATGAACTCTATATGAATTATTTTCTCTATATTGTTTCCTCTTTTAAAGTTTCATTAAGTTGACCTAAATGTAAATAAATAATTTGTGCATAATATGTGAACATACATGTAAGACTGATTGAGCCTACAGAAGTTCGTGTTGATTTCCCCCTCCTTTTCCCCCCTCTTCATATCCCTCTTTCGTGCTTAATGTTAAAAAATGAACAATGAATAAAAGCTAGAGTTGCAAATACATTCAATGAAATGCATCGGCTCTAAGTGCGAAGCAAACCTCATCAAAGCCTTAAAATAGCCCTATCTTTTGGGAGGCTTGGATTGCTTCTTTGGGAGACTGTCCCTAATTGCCTGGATATATGGGTGCATGCACAAACAGTGCTTCCTCTGAAATGGCTAGCAAAGTGAAGCAGCTGTGCGTACATGTATTTGGTTAGATTGAAACAGCTACACTATCCCTTTTAGAGAAAGTGGCTGTTTTAAGCTTCAAGGAGGGCTGCCTTGCACCATGAACCTTTGAATGCTTTGCACAGCCCTAAAAAGAAAATGTTTATCGTAGTAGAACATGTGGCCAAACCTGGCTCACCTAAAACAATCAAATCACTTTAAAGATACAGCATTTTATTAACCCACTTACAAAACTTCCTGGCAAAGCCGAACAGCCCTGAGCAAAAGTAGAACCAGAGCTTATTTACACCTTTGACTTGCTACATGTCTTCTTACAAGGGCACTTAAAGCAGTTCTTGAGTATTGTTGGTGACGGGGATATTTTGGATATTTGGTAATCAATGCAGCTTGATTACCAAATATGATGTCATAAGGGGGACATTCATTTTTTTGGGGGGGTGGCTTTTACGACCACAAATGTGTACATTAGTAAAAAGTGGAAATAACTCCAAAGGATTTAGTGAACATTCAGGACAGATTCCGTGATTATTTCTCGTGCTATTTTATGCTGAAGATTTATAGTGTAACAATCCCCCCCACCAGTGCAAGTCACTTGTCAAAAGCTCTGTGCCACTTTGTTCCTGATGTGCAATTTTGATACCTGGCTTTCTGCAAGATGAGAGGATTTTCCGTTCAAGCTGTGTGTCCGGCCCTTGTTGTTTGGGTCCCTTTATGCCAGGTTTTGGTCTGAGCCTTCTAAAGATCAATCTCAGCTTAAAGGGAGATGCATCAGATGCAGAAGCAGTAATAATAAGCCATATGAGCAGTCACTGCTGCTCTCTATGGCTGTATTGACAGGATTTCCCAGGTGCTACTTCAAGAGCAAGCTAGTTATTTTAGTACTAACTTCAGTAGGTACTCGCCTACTTAATGCAAAGCAGCATAGTGTTTTTTTTTAAAAATAGCTCATGTTTATTTTTGTTTCATGCATCTTACAGCTTTTACTTCCAGCATTGGATTGCATCAGTCATCAAACTGTTCAATCAGCAGTATTAAGAATAGCTTGTTTTCCTGTTTAATGTCTTTTAAATCATAAACCCGTCCTGTACACTTGATGAGAAAATGGTTCTTTCATTGTTTCATTTAGTTGTGTCCAGATTTCTGCTTACTGAGCTCCAGAATTTTTTCCTATCTTATGGCGTCATGTCTTGTTCCATGCATAAGAAAAACTAGGCAAGAAGAATTGGCAGAAGAACCTTCTCAGCAAAATAATGAGTTTCCAGGACTATTTCTTTGGTACATCAATAATTTTCTTTTCAGTATTAGGAAAGTAACCTTTGTAAGTTCTCTAACTTCGTTTGGGCTTTCTGTGTTAATGTTTTGCTTCATATACAGGTAGTCCTTGACTTATGACACAATTGGGACCAAATATCCATTGCTAAAGGTGGTTGTTCAGTGAATCGTGTCTGATTTTATGACTTTTTTGCCATGGTTGCTAAATGAATAACTGTCATTAAGTGAATCTGGTTTCCACCATTGACTTTGCTTGTTGGAATCCAGTCATGAACGTTGCAAATGGCATTCACAAAACCCTAGGATGCTGCAACTGTGATAAACATGTACCAGTTGCCAGTGCCCAAATTTGATCATGTGACTGTGGGGATGCTGCAACAGTCAGATGTGCGAGGACTGGTCATACATTACTTTTTTCAATGGCATTTCAACTTTGGTTACTAAATGAATATTTGTAAGTCAAGGACTACCTTTATAGCACGTATATTGTTTCTGCAAAGCATATTTCAAAATGGAATTTCATTGTGGCAGGAGTCATCATAGCAAATTTTATTTAGTGAGGGTGGGTAAGTTGGTGGATGAATGGATGGGTAGGAAGGCCTTAAAGGCCTTAAATTAAATTATACACTTTCCCAGTGGTTCATTATGCCCAAAGCCAAACCTTTGTTTTTGCCATGGATGCACAGATAGTAATAGTGATTAGAGCATTTTTTCTTACTGTATATTAAGGAAAAGCTTTATATCCTTAATATCAAATCTATTGAATACTTACCACATCAAGATAATAATATATTGAAGCAATTAGCTTACATGGATATGTAAGTTGCATTTTTGGATAGTTTATTAATAGAAATATAGGATTTTTGTTTTATAGATAATTTATCTTTGGATATGGTGAATCTATTCATTTTTGCCACATTTTCCATTTTTTTCGTCTTTTTTTTAATACTGAAGAATAAATCTGATATCAACACTTAGAGATTGGTATATCAAATTCCAGAATATGACAGATTTAAACAATTTGTCTTGAACTAACCTAACTTGCATTAATTCCAGGTTTGAAAAAAATTGGAAACTATCACAACAGTTCCAAAGTGGAAAAAAGATTACAATGGCACAGCAATCGTTATCTTTAAAATGAAGGGAATTCCTTAGAATAATCAAACTGGAATAGAAATGACAACTGAAATGATAGTTAAAAAATAAGAGCATTCTTCTATATAACTGGATTATATAAATTAATGTGTCTTGGGTATTTATATTCATTGTACACACCTTTATAGTTATTCTTTGAATAACAAATTTCAAATTTGTACCTATAGTGTCCTCTCACTTGAAATAGATTTTTTAAAAACAAAAATGAATACAACAGAGGGTAGAGTGTTGATACAAAATATCATTTTTTCTAACTGAAAAGGTTATAATGCCACAGAGATAAACCAAGGAATCAAAATAGTATTACTATTTATGAAGCCCATTAATATAGAGAAGATTGGATCCAGATTTCAGCCTATTTAGAAAAGTCACATAGGAATTCTTGGGATGATTATTATGGGTAGCTTAAGTCACATTGTCACATTCATTTCAGTGTTTCTATTCTAGACATAACTGACCTTGAATCCAACTTCTATATGCTAAAAGGGCATTTGTTTAGTTATATTTTACTACTTCTTGGTGGATCAATGTAGTGTTTTGTAATATTTTGATCTGACTAGTAAAATTACATTTGTTTCAGTAGCCATATTCTAAAACATAAAGCATAATTCAGTCTGAATTCAACCCATAGATTCTTCCCTTCAACAACTTTTCCCCTCACCAATCATTGTGATTGGGTTTATCATTTCAAACTTGCTTGAATCGTTTCCAATCTTGTTTACATTTTGAATTAATACATATTCTACATTCTGGCTAGCTTGATCACTTTATTCTTTGTCAATCATTCTCTGAAATTTATCAGCCTTGCCTGTAATATGCAAAGACATACTTTTTGTTGGTAATTTCATTCATTGATGGTAAAATCTGTTTCTGGGATCGGATGGCACCAAAAATCCCTCTGTTCTGTTAAATTTTCAAAAAAAAAATATGTTGGAATAATTCTGCTATATTTTTTTCATTCAGTCATATATAATCAAGGGCAATCTTCAAATTTTCTTAAATTTTATAAACCTCCTATAAGCTGAGTAATTATTTTAAATCTGTACTGTAATCTGTTTGCCTGCTTTTATCTATTGTTTGTGGCTGATACTGGTAAGTCTTGGTTTTGTTTTCATTTATATTTTGTAATATACCTCACTGTATGACTGCTTGCTAAATTCAGTGTTGTCCCCCCACCCCCACCCCTTCTGTATTCTTAGAGGAAGATGTTCCAGAAAGAAGCCATTTATAGAATCACTAGGCTGCTTCTCCAAACCCATGTACAGATGTGTCATTCAGCCAGTTAATATCGGGGTTGTTGAAATCATCCATTATTATTTTTTTTTCTCTGGCAGATTTTGCCACTTCATTAATATCTTTCAACATACTGAGTTGCTTGGCTGCTGCTTCTTTTACATTGCTTATATCATATCATGCCATCACAGCACATTCTGCAGTTTCAAGTTAATTGCTCAATTAACAGTGGTATTCATAAAGTGCTAGGAAAATTCCACAACTAATGATTTGGACCATTTCAAAATAGGTTGGTATTTCATAGTTTTAAATGTCAGGCATGCCAGTATCTGCAGGCATAGTATTGTCTAAGCTTTGAACTCTGTATAGCTTAAAAGGGCTAGATATTGTAATTGGTGCACTTCAGCACCACCCCTTCCCTCTTCTAGGGAGTTCTGTTCTCATTTAAAAAAAAATATTTCTAGGAAAGTAAATTATAAACATAAAGTGACATTAAACTGCTAAGTGTTGTGTCCTGCGGGAATGCAGGAAGAAACTCCATAGTCAGGAGGACTGGCCATTAATTGTGGTTTTGAATTTGGATATCCTTCAGCTGGATGATCTCTAAATTGTTTGTATTTAGATTATACTTTTTAAATGTGCACATGACAGCCAATAATTAATATTAGAGCCAGGATTTCCTATTTACCTGAAGAGAAAAAATAATGATGTAGCCTATCTAGTCCCCCACCCCTAGTGGCTGCTGTGTTATAAGTGGCAGCAAGTTATTTTTTTTAAGTGAGGTGTTTTTTGGGGTTGCTTCAGAAACGATGTGAATTATATACAGCCTTGTATATGTATTTGTTCTTATAGGGCCTTGTATATATAATATATACTTGGCATTAGTCAGTGCTTTCCTATGGTTCTATCAGCTCAGAGTGATATACCAGCTCAGAGTGATATACCATCTTTCCTGGCCTGAAACAGTCTGGCATCAGTTAATCAAAGCTTTGTGACCTGCAGTTGGATTACTGTAATGCTTTTTACTTGGGTCCGCCTTTGAAAGGTCAGTTAATTCAAAGCAGAGCTGACCAGAACAGAGATGATCAGTATAATCATATAGGATGTCGGCGCTTTGTTGACTAAATTGTCTCTCAGTCTGTTTCCTGTCCCAATTTAAAATGTTACTGCTGACTTTACAACCTTAAAAACCTAAAAGATGTAAGGTTAGATAGAAAAGTTTCCTTCCATATGTAATCTGCCTTTCTTATGAAGTGCTCCCTGCACTAAAGTTCATTTTTTGTTGGTAAGTGAAAACATCACTGTTCTCCCAATAGTTTTCTAACCTGTCCGTGTCACTGATTTTATAACAGTTGCATGCTGATTATTGTATGTCCAACAATGAGATTTTATGTCTTTAGAATGAAAGAACCCTTGCAAATATTTTTATTAGTGGCATGATCCAGGAGAATTAACCCCCAGTTTAAGTGGTAGCTAAATTCTCAATAAATTGACAGTGCAATCTTCTGTTTGTTTATTCAGAAATAAGTGCTGTTGTATCCAGAGAGATTCTTTTTCCAATTGAATGTGCATCAAAATGTGGGCTAAAATGTAACTAAAATTACAATCCTAACCTTATGTAAAAGGAAGTAGAATTTAGTGAATACCTCAATATATTGTCCTTTTTCTTTGGATGCATTAAATCTATTGGTTATATCAAAGCTGCAATATCTCTAAACAATGCTTTACTAGGAAAGCTGTGATAGCTATATTCAGTATACAGTATTATGAAAAATGTAGCACTGTTTATAAAAACAGTGTAGATTTGGAATAATCTAAAACACATTTCAGTGCTGATAGAAATTCGGGATTTTTAGATGCTGCTAATGTGTTTGAACCAATTGTGAAATTAGAAGATTTGTAATTAAACTCACTGGATTTGGATTTCAGAAAATCCAAACTCTTTTGCAATAATTTCTATGCTTTAAAATTTGCAGTTAGCTGATCTAAAGTCTTAATATTGCTCTCACTCTCTCTTTCATCTCTGTATATATCTACCTGAAATTTTCAGAGTGAGATTATTTCGGAGTGTAAATTTATCATGTGAATAAGGGTGAAAATCATCCTTCCAACCTACCATTTTCCAAATATGCCTTTAATGCTACAGTTACATTAGAATCCTGAGTGAAGAAATAGCCAGACTCCACCCTTTAAATCTGTACGATCACATAATAACTTTCTAATTGTGCCAACTCTTGTCTTTGGACTGGATCATTTAATTTTCATGAAGTCAAAATGCATGCCCAAAGGTACCCCAAAGCAGGAAAAATAGAAGTCCTCATGTTATTGTAACCATGATTGAAATAAAGAAAATGAAGACCATTGTCCTTCTCAAAACAGTCTTCTTAATAATGCTTGATAATATCAAGCCAGAGAGTAGTTATTTGCAAGAACTTTAAATAATCGGTTGGAATGTCCCAAATTAATAATCAGTGGTTGTGGGTCTTGAAGAATATTAAGTATGTATCTTATAATTTTAAGATGAGATTAATTGAACATTTTTTTCATGCTTATTGGGGACCTCCAAGAATGCTTTAAAAAGTTTGATTCTATGTTTGATTTTTCTAGGAAATAAAATAATAAAGGGGTCATTTATTATACAGTAGGGCTTGCTCCATTATTGTCACATTTTTGTTTAACATCCATACATTTCCTAATGTGATTTTAGGAATAGGAATATGTTTTAAGATATGAATGATTCTAAATGATGTAGTAAACATTAGATATCATTTATGAAGACTTATGGATTTATTGAGCATAGGCTGCCCTGAATTTACTGACTTAGTCTAATAATATGTGTTTGCTTGCAATGTGACTTTCTATTAATGTAATGGAAAGACCGATCAATAATAAATACTCCATGTGATCAAGGTTTATTGTGTCTAAATACTGAGCTGTTTTCTACATGTGTGATGGTTTTGCCTTTTCCACTTTTATATTTTCCCTTTTCTCTTTTTTATTTCTATATATTATGGTGTCTATACACATATACACATATAGAAAATTGCAAATGTATTGCAATGATATGGAAGGTATATACTCAACTTGCTTTGTAATCTCAGGAATACCTCAAGGACAGCATAATTTTCATGTTTCAAGAGGGGAAAAATGAGAATTATACTATCCCTTTTGGCTATATAGCAGACTACTATTAACTTTTTTCCCATCACTACACCTTTTAGAGATTTCTAAATGGAACACTACAATGCTAACAGCTTTTAAAAAAAAAGATTATTACAGTATTCTCACATCTTTATATTGCTGTAGTAAAGTTAAATTTACTACAATACTGAAGGTAAACAGAGGCTGATGTTAGATGGAATCAATGTTAAAATGATCCAACATTCTTTGGAGGAGGGGACTTTTGTTGATTTGAAAACTGTTACTGTACGTAGCTGGAGGGTAGTTTTTTTTTAAAGAGTTGCCAATAAAATGGGTTCACCAATAAGAACATCTGTTTCTGAAATGGTTCGACATCAAATCCTGAAATGCAAGAGATGCTTTCTCTTCTCTTTAATAGTCAAATAAAATTAACTGTTTAATAAGAGTTTAATGTAAAAATGGAAAAGCAAAAGATTGGGAAAAAAACTGGATATTTGATTTTATACACTTTTATACACTACAGACCCTACAATTCTTTTTTTTAAAAAATATTCTGGTATAAAATGATTCAAATGCTCTTTTTTTAGTTCAGCGTCTAAAATAGGAAATCTAGATTTATTTTATGTACATATAATCAAAAGAAATGGCAGATGATGGAGAAACAATTCAGAAGTATAGAAGAATGGAGCCTGATAAAATCCTGATCTTTCCAGGTATTAAAAAATTACAGCTCATTTGGCAGCAAACTGTTGTTTTTGAGAGAAACAGAACACTGGCACTGAAATCAATTGTCATATATCTCTATAAAGCTCAGGTGAATAGGTAAAAGAGAATCATAGATGCAGTATTTGGGAATAGCAACGCCTGCATTAAGCTTACAAGAGTGAGCTTGCAACAAAAAGTGTTGCTGTGTGTTTCCATTCTCTTATAGAGCCAGCCTCAAGACCAGGTCCCTGTTCTGTATTAACTTTATTCTGAGGAATATGAACTGGGAACCTTGTATAATGGTTGGAGTAAAGAGAATGTTTCAAGAGAGGGTAACAAAAGGAAGATTTTTTTCTTTTTTTCCTAAACCCTTTCTCCACCCCTGTTATAAAGCCTAAAAAGGATAAGCTTAAGAATGACTAGCAGTAAGTATCAAACCTGAGTGCTTTGTTGTTGTTGTAAGTCGTGTCCGACCCATCGCGACCCCATGGACAACGTTCCTCCAGGTCTTCCTGTCCTCTACCATCTTCTGGAGTCCATTTAAGCTCACGCCTGCTGCTTCAGTGACTCCATCCAGCCACCTCATTCTCTGTCTTCAGTGACTCCATCCAGCCACCTCATTCTCTGTCATCCCCTTCTTCTATTGCCCTCAATCTTTGCCAGCATTAGGCTCTTCTCCAGTGAGTCCTTCCTTCTCATTAGGTGGCCAAAATATTTAAAAAGAGGCAGGAAGTAGAGCATTTTGTGAGTAAATAAGACAATAATGAATTTTTATTTCTTCTGAATTCTGTTCATAAACTTAGGTGTTTATTTGCTAATTCCTCCTTCCAGCATACGATAAATGGTTTAAGCTGCTCAAGTCTGTATTCTCTTCCAACATTTTTATTAAACAGATATCCTAAATATCTTGCCTGGAATTCCTAAATCTCCCTCAGTTGCTTTTGGTGGTTTTGAAAAATATTTAATGACTAAACTACAGGGTTTTGCTTATTAAGACATGCAAGTCCCAATGGAAACTATTTGTTCTATTGAGTGTTTAACTTGTAGTGTTCTTCAAAAGTGAACTTTTGAAAATAAAAAAGGTTCATTTTTAAAATAGACTTAATTTACAGTATCGGCAGCAAAGTCAGTTTCTCAAGGAACTATGCCTATTTTCTTCCTTCCTTTTATTTTATTACAAAACTACTTTTGATAGCGACTCTATCTGCCCGTGATATCACTATTCTGCCATCTAATGGTTGTCTGGATTTTTGCAGTGTCTCTTTGTTTCTGGTGCAAGCTGAAGAAAATAAAATATTCTGTTGGCTAAAGGAATATAAAGTGCTTTGAGAAGCAGCCAAATGCACTTTCTTGGGAAACTCCAATGTTCCATTATATTAATAAGATACTGTTTAAAGGGATTTTAGGAGTATATGTAGATAAAAAAGACAATTAGATGTGTTCTATCTTTATGCAGCTTTATATACGATTTGTAGTGAAGAAGGTTTGGAATAATAAATGGGAGTGGTTGTGATGTATTTCCAGAAAAGGAACATTTACTTTCTTTTTCACCCACCACCCCCTCTAACCTTTCAGGACTGCTACACAAGTTGAACTAGTTTCCTCTCTCTTGAAATGATTAGCTCAGAAACTGGCCTTCTGCCACTTTTAATCTGTCTCATTACTTGGAGTCAAGACCTTTGCCCACAGCATGAGAAGTTAAAACATCAAGTTTAGCATAGATAGTATTATACAAAGAATCAGCTAGATACAGACATTCAAGAAACACACATAGTCATGCTGGGCAGGTTGCAATGAAGCCATGGTTGCTCGGGTTAGCTTTTGTTTAAAGAAGTCTCTTTCCCCCGTTCTCCTGTCTGACACAGTCACCTGGGTTTGAAATGGATGAGAATGTCAGAGTGAATTTTGATGTATGATGGAATAAGAATGTTTGTGAACAATAATCAAAACTCCACTGGGTTCATTGAAAGTCACCATGGAATTCAATCGGGGGTTGTGACATTGTAGTTTTATGTTCTAATGTGGATTTAAATTGGTTATTTAAGATTTGTAATATGGAATAATACAACAAAGAGTCTGAGCAGAAGAGAGCATAAGGTAAAGCATGCAAATAGAAGAGAATCAGAAGCAGTCTACTAATAATCCAGGGATCACATACCCCGGGTTCCAGCGCTATCAGCTTAAAAATGGCTTTTCTTGCATTGCAGTGAACCTAAACTAAATCAGCTCTGCTGCTGAAGAAAAATGATTATATGGGATCATAGGGGAGCACAGCATAATTATCTTGTTGAAAGGCCCACCAAGTGGTCTAGGTCAGCCACTCAATAAATTTCTATTGCTTGATTCTTTGTTTCCTTCTATATAGTCCAGCACTTTAACTACCTAACCTCAATGATTTTGCTTGTCTTGTCTTAATCATTTTAGCTCTTAAACCATTGTCCAGTTTCTTAGTAATCTCAAATTATTTTCCTCCACATTTCAAAAATATCTTTCCCATTTCTGTTTGACCCAATCTACTGTTCTTGAGAGGTTATCTGTTGAGGGGTTACTATTCTTGGGGTTATCTTGAGAGTGAATGATATGACTAGAAGATTAAGCAAGAGGGAGCAGCCGAGGAAAAAGAGTCAATTCTGTTTTAAAAAAGAGGAGAAATTAGATTATTCTAAAATGCTACCATCTCTGAAATTCTTAATGAACTGGTTATCAAAATATCACTAGTGAGTTTGTTAAGATAGGATCCTAGATGTACACAACCACTCTGTTATTCATTTTGCATTTTTATCAGCTGCTGAGAATGGGTAGATGGCATTGATTGATCTGTGACTCCTGCAGGGACAAATGTTTGCTATTTCTACTGATCTCTAGTAATAATTTGTAATTCTTCCAAATTCTCTCATCATGTTCATTGTCTTCTGCTTCGTTCTACTTGCTTCAACCTTGCTATGCTATAAATATATGTATGTGTGTGTGTGAGTGTATGTGTATGTATATTATGTATGTATGCAGTGATGGGATTCAAATATGTGAACAGCCGGTTCTCTGTGGATGCCATTTCTGGAAGTCCATTCTGGGCCTGGGAAACAAAAAATTAGCTACCGGTTCTGCTGAAGTGGTGTGAACCGGCTGAATCCCACCACTGGATTTATGTCCTGTTTTCATCACATGCCCAAAGTATATGAGTGTCTTTTTTGGTTCTTCTTGCACTCTGTTGTACTGTTAATAATCATTTACAAATCTATTAATTTGAAGATACCTGTTTTGTTTTTCTCGTTCTTTCTCACTATCAGGATTCACAGCTGTACTTTAGTGCTAGAAAAATTATTGCTCTATCCATTCTGAAAATTGCCATTAAAATGTCTTTATCTTTTATGATGTTTTCTAAATTCTAAATTACCTTTCTCCCTAGAGTTAATCTCGTCTAGGCATTTCCCATAGATGACAATGTGATTCTGCACGCAGAGTGTCAAATCTAACCAATTAATAGATTTTCTATTAATAAAATTTCTTTTCATTGACAGTGTCCTACTACTGATTATTCAAATTTACTCTGGAGGTTTAGAAATCCTGCACACACAGAAACAATTTGTCTGCAAGTCGGAGAAAATTGTTTAAAATTGCAGGTATTTTTTTTTCCTAGTTGGAATCTTCCATTGATAGAGGGACATTAGTTTTATTCTACCTGTAACCCACCACTCATATATTCCAAATCAACATATTAAATACAAGTATGAAAGTATGCACTATGATAGTCACATTTTTGTGTGCCACATGAAGCATTTTACATTTATTCTGCTGCATGCTGGAAAGGCAGTAGATAAACAGCTGGTTCAGTTTTATTTGTTTTTGAGACCGAAATAAGATGGTGCTTATAACTTAACTCAGAATAAAGTATTCATTCTATTCACTGCTGCCAAATTGGCACTAAAATACATTGAAGTGCAGTCACATTCTCACTGATATCTGAATAGCACTGGTTGCTCCAGGCTCATGCACATATTCTCAGACTTTAGTTGATAAGAACATCTGATGCTTGTTCATAGATAGGAAAAAATTAGTTAGCCCTTAAGGTAAGTAGTACCTATTTCTATTGTGTACATTTGAAAAAACATATATTGCGGCCAATTTTCTTGGTTAAAATTATAGCACATTTATTCTGGATATCCTTCATTATAATACACTATTCTACAAATGGGATTTCTGTTTAATCATCATCACAGAGAAGTATCTGCCCTACTAGTAAAATGTTTGCCATTATCGTATTATGAAGCAATTATCTTCCTGTGAGTCTTTATTCTCCTGCCGTAATGTCCCTAAATACATCACTGGGGCCTTTCCCATTGAAATGAATAGCAGGCATATCAAATTAATGTGATATAAATGATACAGCGTACAAGCCAAGTATATTAACCCCTCTTAGTTATGTTCTTCAGGTTCCAATTGCAACATCAGTTCACTCCAATGTGATGACTAGGAAGGTAGATTGCTGGTACAAGGATAACTCAGCTATCCAATACATGTCTTGTGCAGCTGTCAGAGTGTGTCTTAGTCTTTTGGCGGATATAAAGTCTATGACAAGTCTTTTATTCTGAACCTTTGGCGTTTCATGGTTGCTGCATGTATAATTTGATTGCCTGGGTTTGCAATGTTAGGAAATTGTGAAACAATGGAAATCGTAGAAAACAAATGGAGAGAAAGTAGGTGAATAAAACCAGTCACAGACTGGAGCACTTTACATTTATTCTGCTGCATGGTGGAAAGACAGTAAATAAACAGCTGGTTCAGTTTCATTTGTTTTTGAGACCGAAATAAGATGGTGCTTATAACTTAACTCAGAATAAAGTATCCATTCTGTTTACTGCTGCCAACACAGTTGACTTCTCTTTTCATTACATAACTGCATTCCAAGGTAGCTATCTGGATAGCTAGGAGTTGTTGTTTTTTATTTGCATTTCAAGAATGACTAATTGTTTCCTTAATAGTGCATAGTGAGTTAATAGTCAATAGTGAGTTATTTGAACTAGTGAATTCAGCTTCAAAATACTTATTATCCGAAGAATCCTATCTCTTCATTTATATAACCTCATTCTGAGCTCTTTAAATGAAGTTTTAAGATGATAATGTTTTAAAATTTTTGGGCAGCACTGGGGAGGCTGACCAGCACTGAGCGTTTGTAGGTATACATTCTCTCAGTGGTGAAAGAAAGTAGCTAAATTTCAGAGTTCAGATGGCTCCTTTTTTGTATTGAAATGGGGGGGGGGTACCTTTAAAAAGGACACATCCCCTATGCACTGTGGCTTTGTGGGTTACTTAATTTCTGATTGGATGTGTGGTATTGTTTCTTGCCTGCATGTGGATACACACACATAGCATTAGAGTAATTTGCAGCAAATGAGTAACAGGACTATTTTTTTTTAGGCAGGGAAAAACAGCAGAGAAGATAAGAACAATGTTGTCCTCCCTAACTATTCTTGGTTTCCAGCAAAAAAAAAAAAAAAGCCCAATCATGAGAATGGATTCCCTTAACAACTGCCATAAAAATGGTAATTCAGTCCAGTCCTAAGGGTGCCTCGCTTTATGACTGAAAATCTGGTCCCATTTATGGTGGTAAGTTGAGGACTTTCTATCTTGGAGAAACCGGATTGAATTTTCATGGGCATATCTGATTGGAGAATCAGTGTTGGCTTCTTGAATGAGTGGGGAGCTATGGGAGAGCAGATATTAGTTATTGGTGACTCTGAAGCCCATTTTGGAAAGACCATAGTATTACAAAAATCACAGAGAGTTTCTGATGTGTTTGTATCTCTCCCTAGTGTACTGTAACACTGTGTGAAAGGGGAACTTTGGTAAAACAATATTTTGGCTGGTAGTTAGAAGGATCAATCATACAGTACTTCTTTCTACTCCATCCGATGACATTATTTTAGGGAGAAGTGTATTTCTGCTTAGTAGAACAACTATTCTCTGAACCAGCCTCAAAGCATCAGAAGCAGATGCTCCACTTGTTCATACATGGAGAAGACCCACTTCAGTTTGGAGAATAAGCCCTTAAAGCAGGTCTCCGGTTCTATTTATGGCTCTGTTTGAAGTGGAGACAGGCTCCCAATGTGAATTTTTTGAATCTTGAAGCTGCATAGTGAAATGGACATCAGTAAAAAATGTATTATATAACAATATGTGTCTGGATAAGGAACTTAATAATAATTTAGTCATACTGTACAAGTATCCCATAAAAGTATTCAAATTCAAATTATATATATATACATTATGTATTTTTTTAAAATATAAAAGCCCATTTTAAAAAATACAGAACCAGTTCTGTGCACTTGTAAAAGTTAATGATGATTTTTAGGAATGTTAATACCTGCACCATCTCCTCTGACTTTACTGCAAATCTTGAGCATGGATGATTGGAACACTGGAGATACTTAACAAATATATGTGTAAGGGTAATAAATGTTAATCAGAGAAATATTGCCAAAGGAAAAATTACATATAAATGTTGGACTTTGAAGTCCCATGTCTTCTTAATGTGGAATCTTGAGCGTTCTGGTTTTGACATCTCTCAGAGACGCTGGTTAACTTTATGATTCATGTTAAACTGTATCTTATGGATGATAATGGCTGGGTTCATGTATCATGTTTAGTCAAAAACAAAGATTATGGCTTGGAGTGACATGTGAAATCAGCCTTGATTTAGATGATTTGTAACTTGCAGCTTTATATTTCCTTGTTAATAATTGGTGTGTCTATGTGTGTGTGTGCGTGCACATGCATACGTGCATGCAAATGTACAAATCTTCTATATAAAAGGTTTAAACTGATATTGCTTTCTTGCTAATCACTTGATCATTAGAAATTGTCCTCATTTCTATTTGTGAAAATATGTCCTCTTGCAGGAGAGAAATTCCTATAAAGCTTTCTGAAAGAAACACTCCAATTAACAATATTTTCCATTGGCCAGTCTCCAGAATACAACTGTTGTTACAGTTCTTGATGCAGTTTTCCTTTTTTATGTTAATGGTGTCTTTCTTTCTTAACTAAATTGCTATGTAGCTGGCAAATAAATGAAAATAGTCCACTCTTAAAATAATAATTTTACTAACTGGGAAAATCTGTAGCTTTCTGTTGTTCTACTTTATTGCCTGTGTTTGTTCCCAGGCAGATTTCTGGACAGTAATTTTCATGCCGTTTTGTTATTAAAATAACTTGCAACTCCTGCAGGGCCTTTTTAGGTATTCAGTATTGCTCTTTTTTTGAAAGGGCAGTGCAGTTGAGAGATGTCATAATTGTGCTGATTAATTGAACTATTATTTTAGCTATGCTTTTTGTCTGCATTGAACACTCACTTGCTCTCATACTATTTTTACTAATGTTTTCAGACAGACGACCAAGAATGTTAGAGAACCATGGAGGAGAATGTGATTAAATTGCACTGCAGTCATAAGTTTAGTTAATAGGCAAATGTCCCCCTCCCTTTTCTTGAACATAAATGTGTTTTTTCAAGTGAAACTGTGGCAATAAAACCTCATTTCATCTAATAATACTTGCTGTATGAAATAGGATGAAATTAGAGTGATTCATAATTTTCCACATGCTCAGTATGTACACTTCTGTCAGATTATGATAAGTGCTAAGATATCACGGGAAAAAAATGGAATTCACTTGAGTCAGGATTCAGGAGGACAAAAATTATACATTTTCTCCGTATGTGTGTAGATTATTTTTATGTTCTTTCCTTCTAGCCATCAAGTATCTTGCTTCTAGCTGGTTCTCTATTCTGGGATGTAAGGTGGGATGAGTATGGAGGAGACTAAATAATATGTCCATTAAAACCTACGGAAGATGACATAAAACTAGATTTACTAGGAAAATTATTGTGCCTTTAAAAACTTTATGTTTAATAAAATCTAGTAAAAGGAGAATGAAAAATGTTTTGTAATAACACAATTAAAAGTTGCTAAATTACATATCTCAAAACTGTTAAACAACATCTAAAACTAAACAGAAGCTCAGTATAATTTCACTCTGATTGTCTCTGCCACTTCTGCATAAAATGGGCAATTTCCTTTTTGATCTTTTATACAGAGGATTTTGTTGAGAGAACCCTCACCAATCAGGACACAGGAGGACTTCATGAAATAAAACTGAAGCAAGAGCAATGTCCTCATTATGAATGGTAGAACATTTCCATCCGACTTCACAGCTATAACCCATCAGTAAAGAAGGAATGTGAGAAATGTATTCATGTAGAGTGGCATTTTTAAATGTTAGTGGATATTACTGAGAAATTTTAGGATTGGAGTATAGTAATCTGCAACAGCATTGGGCCAGTTGTTAAAATTTTGAAACCAAGAAACCATAAAAGAATTTAGGATTGTGGGCTACACAGAGAAGAAGGCAGCAACATGCTGCAAATTGTCTGCAAAGACAACTATCTAGAAATTTCACATAGATATAAGAAGTCAAGTTTGACCTGAGGGCATCTTTAATCTATACTTGATATTGCCCAGATTCCTGCTGTATGTTTTATCATGATGAGTCCAGGCTGCTTTCTGTGGTTAAACTTAGGACACTTACAGAAAATTCATTCTTGGAAGCTTCTTCATTTTCATGTTCTCCTTTTTCATCATATTAGACAAACCCCATGATTTACACATTTAAGGACAATGACATAGCTAGACAATGGAGCGACTTCCTCATTTTGGATTGTTATTTCTAATTTGGCCATAAGCATTCTTTTGCTGCCAAAAGAGAGAGAGAAAAATAATATGTATGTTAGAAATAAAAATGGGAAAATGAGCATCTGCTGCAATATAATAATAATAATAATAATAATAATAATAATAATAATAATAATGATGATGATGATGATGATGATGATGATGATGATGATGATGATGATGATGATCTTGGAGGTCATCTAGTCCAACCCCCTGCTCAGGCAGGAAACCCTATACCATTTCGGACAAATGGCTGTCCAGTCTCTTCTTAAAAACTTCCAGTGTTGGAGCATTTATCGCTTCTGGAGGCAGGTTGTTCCACTGGTTAATTGTTCTAACTGTCAGGAAGTTTCTCCTTAGTTCTAGGTTGCTTCTCTCCTTGATTAGTTTCCATCCGTTGCTTCTTGTCCTGCCCTCAGGCACTTTGGAGAATAGCTTGACTCCCTCTTCTTTGTGGCAGCCCCTAAGATATTGGAACACTGCTATCATGCCCCCCCTCGTCCTTCTCTTTGTTAAACTAGACATACCCTATTCCAGCAACTTTTATGTTTTAGCCTCCAGTCCCCTAATCATCTTTGTTGCTCTTCTCTGTACTCTTTCTAGAGTCTCAACATCTTTTTACATCGTGGTGACCAAAACTGGATGCAGTATTCAAAGTGTGGCCTTACCAAGGCATTGTAAAGTGGTATTAATACTTCATGGGATCTTGATTCTATCCCTCTGTTAATGCAGCCCAGCACTGTGTTGGCTTTTTTGGCAGCTGCAGCACACTGCTGGCTCATATTTAAGTGATTGTCCACTAGGACTCCGAGATCCCTCTCACAGTTACTACTATTGAGAAAGGTACCCCCTAATCTATGCCTCTGTATATAATTGTCTTTACTTATCCTACCCCTCTGGCAGGAGATACATGATCTGAGCACTGTCAGCAAAGAGGTATGGGCTGGCAGGGTCCATTAGGAGAGCCTTTTCTGCCATGATGCCCACCATAGTTTATCCTGAGATTAGATTGGCCCTGTCCCTTCCATAAAGCCCTTGAAAAACTTGGTTTTGAACTCAAGCCTGGTGCTATGTGTATGTGTCTGTGTCAGAGCTCATGATCTGGCTCTGTGTTAATAGTGTGGATGATGCTCAGCTGCTATGTGTTTTATTTTTTATATATCCAGTTTTAAAAACTTTTTTATCGATTTCATTGTAAATCACCAAGAATCATGAATGTGAGACAAGTGACGGCTGCTCCATTCTGGATCAGTTGTAATTTCTGAGCAGTCTTTGAGAAGGGCTTGAATGTGAGGACATCTTCATTTGTTTTTAATCTTTGTCCACTGATACTTCACATTTCGTTTCTGGTTGTTGAAGGCTGTTCTAGGATGACTGACTCTAATGCCTGGCTTTCATTCATTGTCAGTGCTTTACCAGCACTTCACCCAATCAACCACTTGCCGGATGTGGCAAACAGGGATCCCTTGACAAAACGTACAAAAGTGTAACGTACAAAACAAAACAAAAAGAATTAAAAAGAGAAAAAGAATAACACAAAAATATGGATAGTTATACCATACCATTTACTAATATAATCTACAGGGTTTATCAAATAAATTATTTGGAATGGTATTTTGCCAGCGACTTCTTAAGATAAGAAAATTATAAATACAATGTCTAATCTATTTAATATCACAACTGAAGATTTCGGAAGTATAGGATGTATTTGGATGTATACAATATTTTGCTTATATAAAACACAATTAAAGGTTATTAGCATTGCCCAAATAGTTGAATATTATCTATTCAAAGACCATTTATTATAAATGTGGAAAAAACTTTTGCTTATTATGTTAAAAATCCAAAATCTCTTTTTCACTGAAGTTGAATAGGATATAACGGAACATGTAAACTTGTTAGAGAGTTTTACTATAAAGTGCTCAGAAAGATTTGACTATTGTGTGGTTTAAATTTTCATTAAATAAAGAGTGAACAATCCATACATTCTAATATAGGAATTCACAAAGATTTATTTTAAAATATTGTGATTTTTCAGATTTGTGTAAGGGTTGATTTAGCATTTAGCATTTCTTACTTTATGCCTTCGGTCTGAATGAACTTAGGGTGCAGTAAGCAATAACATTTTCTGGATATTTGAAGCTTTAGCCATTTTGTTAGGATTTTCATTTTCTTGGGACTAAATTGCTATATGGAATATACTGGAGTAAACTGATTGGTTCTTTCTTTGCAAAACCATAAAATCCAACTTGAGTTTCCGATACCCATGTGGGTTATGGAAACTGGTCTTAAGTAGAAGAGAAAAATGGAGTCTTTGGGCAAACCTAGAAAATACTGAGGGGGGACAATTTATGTATATGTTAGTTTTGTTTTTTTCATTTTATGCACTTTTTTGTGTAGTCTAGTTTTGTTCTGCTTTTGTATTACTTTTTTTTGGAGTCTGTATTTTAATGTTAAGAATAAAGATAAAATTTATAGAAAAAGAAAAAAGAGATGTTTTGGAACTGATAAAGAGTCACTGTAAATGTGAACATGATCTTGGCTTGCACACTAGTAAATGGCCTTGATATTTTTTTATGAATGACTGTGTATCAAGCTTTATGAATAAGCCCAGGCTGTGGAGCTTTCTATGCTTCTTTTCTTTTTCTTTTTGACTAAAGGATGCAGCAGCGAAAGCAGTGATGAGGTGTCATATAATTTTACCAGTTACATAACTGCTTTTAACTACTAAACTCTCTCTTGATTAAAATAACAATTGAGCCTATAATTTTTCTGAACAGCTGCTGCTACAGGGGGTCATTACCTTGGAGAGCTGGGAAATAATTGTACTGCTAATACATGAGTTATGTATTCTCATGTTTTACAGCAATGCACAAAGTTTAAAGCCTATAGTAGAATGTTATTTGAAAGCTGTCAAACCATGTTAAAAAAGACTGCATCGTCAAAGGCCCTTGTGGCCAGGATTCAACATGTAGCCTTGTCTTACTCATTATAAAATACATGTTTATAAAGTTCCACAGAGCATCCAATTCCCAATTCACTTATATCAGCAAGACTTAACTTGCTCATTAATCTAAATTCTTTTGCAACTTTAATCTACATGTTTAATTAATCATAAAATGAGGCGGTAAGTAATTTCAGCAATGTGTGGCTTGTTATCAGATGCATTTAATCACTCTTCTGTGAGCTCATTTGGAAACACCTGAAGATGTCGAGAGCAGTTTGAATAAGCATAAATTATTCTTTGTCAGTGTACTTCACCCAACTAATAAGACATTAATTTAAAAAAGGTACTGTTCATCATTTTTAGATCTTCACCAATATTTTTAGCTCAGCAGGATAACTGTAATTGTACATATGGCACAATTTACAATATAGTGTCCAACAATATAACAGGAAATATTATACTATTCATTTTTTTCTGTTTACATGTAATTACTTCGTATAATCTTGGGTTGAATGAAGATTAACCATAGTTATCAAATCCTAAACATTTATCTGTTCTTGGAACAAGTTGCTAGTTAATTGAAATAATAAAAGCCAGATAATTTAACAGTTGTATGAATAAATCTTTTGTGTATTTGCTTAGTGAAAAATTATTTATGTTATTTCTTTTTGTGTGTGGGTCCAAATATGTGGCTGAAACAGTGGGATGCATTTCTCAGGTCTTCAGAAGGAAATCTTCCTCTCGACTTTCTGAAAATTTGGAAGGTTGTCTGAAATAGATTCTAAGCACATGGGATTGTGATGGTGGTTGGAAGTCCAGTCATATGTGTAAGATCATTAAAGAGAGATCCAACCTACAGTTAAGGAGAAATTTCCTGACAGTGAGAACAGTTAAGTAGTGGAATAGTATGCTTTCAGAAGTTGTGGGTGAAATTTTTCAAAAAGAAATTGAACAAAAGAAATTGGAATGATATAAGGTCACCTGCTCAAGCAGGGAGTTGAATTAGAAGACCTCCAACCTTGTTGTTCTATGTCAGGGGTAGGCAACCTTGGCTCTTTTATGACTCATGGACTTCAACTCCTAGAATTCCTGAGCCAGTGTGGCTAACTCAGGAATTCTGGGAGTTGAAATCCATGAGTCATAAAAGAGCCAAGGTTGCCTACCCCTGTTCTATACTGTCTCTAAAATCCCTTAAAGATGGCACATTGATCAAACTATTAGAATAATCTCTGGAATAGGACTTCTTCCTCTAAGCAATTTGTAGCTTTCTTTTACCTTATATCTGTACAGATAGAAGACTCTTTGCAATGCCATACAATACTGACTAGCAGAAGAATGTAACCATGATCTGTGGAATGATCAGAATAGAATTCTATTCATATTTCATTTAAAACCTGTCTGACTTTACCTCATCCCCAGCAATTCAAGAAAAACTTGATTTATTCTATTCATTTATTCTAATGAAATCCATAATTGATATTGGACTATTTTAGATTAAATGCTATCTTTTTAATATAGCATATCACTCTGGAAACGGGGAATATCTGACATACCACAATCAATACTATATAACTTCTTCCATAACTTTAATTGTTTGCTGTTTTCCACAGCTACTTAAATAATTTTGGGGACAGAATTTGTGATTTTCTGGAGTTCTTGAACATACCAATTAGCAATCTCTTATATTAACATTTATCCATTCTGATTGTATTCTCATTGTTTGTCAGCCTTCCCAGCTAAACAAGAAACATGACCAGATGAAATGAGCTAATTCTACTTTAATATAAAGCTACATTAACAGAATCTTGCAAGTCTGAAAGTACAAATCTCCCTCCATCTCCTTTATAGCCTGGGAACTTGAGGAAGGGGCTCCTTCTGAGCATCTTTCTCCACCCATTACGCAGCTGTGGGCTGTGCCCTCTTTTATCTGACTGTTCCCTAGGTAGCAGCTATCTATCCCATGGTCATTCTCACGTACCATTACACTGATCTCGTGAAAGGTTTGGAGGTGTGGGTGGGCTATCATTTCCTGGAATTTGCCTTTCTCATGAAGAAGGTTAAAAAAGAAGGTTAAAAAAACTAAGATGTTATGAGCATTCCAAAATAGGATATAAGAGAGAATGAGGGTTATATATACAACAAGGAAGGTGATGATAAAGATGTTGGAATAAGAAAATATTATGGAAATGTTTTAATACATTCTTTCAACTCCGATCCTTATTTGAAATCAGCAAAACTAATTGTAAATTTTATTTATTTAAAATATACACCCACCCTCTCCCATCTTATGGCACTAGTAAGCTTATAAACATATATGTAATAAAGAACTAGTAAATAGAAGCAGCAGAAAAATCTTGGGGAAAAATAACTCTAAAAGATCTGGCTAAAAAGAAATAATTTAAGTCTCCACCTAAACTATAACAAGGAATCAATTCCAAAGACAAAGATTTGATGAACATCAATACCAAATTCTTTCTTTGTTATGGTAAAGCCTAGATGATGAAGGAGGTGCTATTAACATAGATGTTTAGATATTCCAGGTGGGGTAGAATATAAATTCCACAGAGAATCGAAGACCATGGAATAGTCTATATGGGAATAAGCAGTCCAGTAAAAAGTGGGATCAAAACCATCTTGAATTGGGTCTCCCAACAACCCAACAACCTATAACCAGGGCAAGCAGTAATTGGTTTTAAGATAAAGGTGATGTGGTATATCTTGCAAGCACCACTCAACACACACACATGGCTATATTGTGGGATTGTTACAGGTTCTGAATAACGTGCAAAAACTATCCTATGAAGAATGCAATGGAATAATCCAGGGGTCTTCATACTTGGCCCTTTTATGACTTGTGGACTTCAACTCTCAGAATTTCTCAGCCTGCATGCCTGGCTGAGGAATTCTGGGAGTTGAAGTCCACAAGTCATAAAAGGGCCAAGTTTGAAGACCCGTGGAATAATCTAATAAATATTCTCATCCAATTCCAAGTGTGGGGGTCAACCTATTAAACCACATATAGCTTCATCCCCATTACCTTCAGATTAAGTATTTTCATGCTACAATCAGGCCATCCTGAGAAAGAATATTTAAGGGTCCCCATGCCATGAGAAATTGGAGTGGAGACGTCCTCAAAACAGACCCTGGGGATAGTCCCAACTTATGCAACAGATTAACCTATGAAATACTTTTGAGTCCCACCTGACTGGCTTTGCAGAAAAAGTTAAATTGAACATTTGTTGGGCTGCCTTTCTGGTTTGGGGAACTGTTATATATATTGGTTGTAGTTTTATTTTTGATATGATGGCTTCGTTTGAGGACAGGCTTTTTAAATGTTACAATGTTATTTTTGTTCAAAGGTCAGATCTGTACACAGTACAAGTGGCCCTGGAGTTATTCATATGGATTAGAAACATTTGAGTGGAGTATAATTAAAATGTGAACATTACTGCTTTTAATTACATAATCTGCATGGATCTGACCTTTCTTGGATTAGCCTGTATACCTGTAAATGATTTCAGAGTAGAATTAATATTGAAAGTGCTGCTCAGATTTTTGTTAGAGGTAGGCAAAATTCCATATTATTTTCATGTAATCTCTAGCTGTGAAGTTCATAAACCTATTGCAGCCTGCTACAATGTGGTATTTTCCAGCTGTGCTGCACTTCAGTTTTCATCATCCTCAAAACTGTATAGTCAAAACAGAATATTGTATCTTTTAAAAATAAGTAAAACTCTTCAATAGTTTGCTGGAAGCTGCTAAAAAGTGATGTGCCCTTAACATACTTTTCCCCCTTTGTTTCCTATAGGCCTGTTAGCTGCCGTCTTGCTATTTTCATTTCTGATGACAACTATCACGGAACACTGCTAGAGCACAGAGTCAGCCTGTGACGGGGCCAGGTAACTTCTACATACTTAACTAAAAATTTTTTTCTTCCCTGCTGTATCTCCCTTTAGTGTCTTTTCATCTCAAGCTTTTTCTCTGGATGTGATGTTCAGGCAATACAAAATAACTGCAAATTTGTAAGTTTCATTAACAACATACATTTATGAAGTTGAAAATATCATTGTTTGGGCTGTGTGCAACTAAGTTCTATTTTATTACAACAGATTTTTGAGTAGATGATTCCCTGTGGTTTGAAAAGACTGTGTGATTGCAGAAATTAAAATTGACATTATAATTTATTATGAAGTTATACAGGACATCGTACAGGTGTACTATAAGTTTACTTAAACTCTGATTCACAGCAGATGATTACATATAACAATACTGACTTCGGTATGAAAACATATTTGGATAACTAACGGTGACAATAGCATTTTCTAACAGCTAGTACATTTTTACTCCAGCTGAGTTAGTATACTCTGGAAGCAGAAATATAATATTTCAAATTTATAAGGCTACATTACTTTGACAGGTGAGAAGATGGCTAGAATTTTACACTGGACTTCCAAGTAACAGTTTCTAAAATTCCATTTGAATCTAATTCTCCCTTGTTATTTCTTATTAGCTGGGATTGTAACTGAACGTTTTCCAGTCATTATTGAATAATCACAGCCACTTCCAAAAACTGAGATTGAAATTTAGGATTACAAAAGCTGACATAAGAGTAGCTTTTGTTTGCCATTTTTTTTACCCAGGAGCGTTACCCATTAAAACCTGCTTTAACACATATTCTGCTCCTCCTACCCTTCTCAGTATATACCACCTTGTAATGTCAGTTCATAAACCCTGAAAGAGGACTTTTCTGAATCATACAGCTGAACCACACCATATTTAAATTCATCCTGCTGGCCCATCAAAAGAATGTAGGTGAATTCCACCAGAAATTGTAAAGCATTTCCATTTATCAGCATTAATAATTTTTTTTTTGAAGAGAATTAACTTTAAGCTCCATGGTTGGATGCAAACTGGTCTCTACACATGGAAAAGGTCTGTTTCTGTTTGTGGAGAGAACTGAGGCTGAGCAGAAATTTATCACTGTATTGGAGGAATGAAAGGGAACTGTGATTTTCCTAAATTTTACCTTCCCCCTTATGGTCCTACCAATATTTCCTCCATTTCAGAGGGGGTTCTATACTCCAGTCCCATCTGTTTTAGGAATCTCAGAAAACTACATAAGGAAAGGAGGATCAACAAAAAAAGCCCTGTCCTTCTTTTATAAACAGAATTCTGCTAACTCTAAATTTGAATCCATTTATAGTTTTCAAAAGGAAATCAGTTTTTAAAAAATTGTTTTAAGAATAACTGAACTCTGTCGGGTATTTGCCATTATCTATATGCTCTTGATACCTTATTGTTTAGGAATAATTCTTTTTCATCCAAATTCCACCCGTCAAAATGCTACTAAAGTTTTATTTAGAAAATTCAGTCTGAATTTATTTACAAGATGGGAATCCATTTATACATATATAAAATTCTGACTAAGTAGAAAGAAAATATTTATTCAGAATTTGGAGGTTAAGCAAAAACTTTTTTCTTTATATATGAAGCTGTTTTCAGAATGAGCTTATATTTCTGTAGTGAGTATAGAGCACGGGTGGCTCAGGAATTCTGGGAGTTGAAGTCCACGAGTCAAAAAAGAGCCAAGGTTGCCTACCCCTGGCATAGAGGATATGGAATTCTGGGAGTTGAAGTCCATATATCTTAAAGTTGCTGAGATTGAGAGACATTGGTATAACGGTTTCCTAGTCTGATCTACCTTATAGGGTTGATAGTTTTTTATCTAATATGAAATGAAAATATACCATTAGTTGATTTTTTTTGCTTGAAGACTAAAACTGATTAAATGTTAATGTCTTCTTTATATGATGTTAATCATTTTTATCACTTTAGTAATCTCAGAAGCTTTAATCATAGATACCATGTTTCTGTATTTAGACAGAATCTTAGTGATAGGCAATTTTTTTTGTATTTGCTCCAGCATTATATTTTTTTTATTTTTAAATGAAAGTGGAAATCATGATTGAAGCAATCTAGTCCTTTTTCAAGTAATAAGTATAAAATAATTTTTAAAAGTAATGGTAAAAGTTAATGTTTTGGTAATTGTCTGGAACAATCAATATTTCTCAAAGAAAACATCCCATTTGTAATAACTTTGGGGAATGAATTAGAAGATTGCAACAGATTTTTAAAGATTTTTTAAAAAATGTACTGTAATATTTGAAATGTATGGATGTTTTTAATAAATGTATGTTCAATAGATAGCATACCAAATATTCTAATAAATAGCAATGGCTAATTGATTCAAACACCACATTATAATCCAATTAATAAACATATTTAGCTAAAGCACATTCAATAAATATACACTCCACTTGTTGAAAGCTTTTTGTGTAGCTAATGAAAAACTAATTGCGAATTCAATTTATCAGATTGAATATCTAATATCTGTCACAAGGTTATTTTTGTTAAAAAATTGGATGAGGGAATGCTATGTATGTCATTTTGAACTCCTCAAGGAAAAGGGGTTAAAAAATTAATAAAACAGACAAATAGACAAATAATCAGATATTATCTGATGCTTGGTATCCTTTTATAAAATCAGATTGCACAGGTTGAATTATTGAGGACAATATATTTTCATGCCAGGGTCACAATTAAAATTATAGCTTTTATGTTTCACAATGAGAACAAAGAATAACATGCACAATCAGCAGGATCTTTAATTACTTTCATCATAACAAAAGCACAATTGAAAGAAAAAGTAATCAATTATTAAAAAAAAATATTGTATATCTCCAAAAGCATAGGAGCAAAGGAAGGATGCCGTCTTCAAATTTGATGAAACTGGATTAGGAACCTTACAAGTTGTTCCTGACCTAACACTATCAATGAATTTTTATAGAGATAATGTGCAATTGAATAAGTAGCTTGGCCATTAGTTTGTTCAAAAATATAATTTGTTCAAATAAAATGTTTGAATCTTGTCTGTAGAGGCAGTGTCAAATTTTAAAAAATTCTGGTTTATCAGATTTGAGTAATATATTTTACCCTGAGAATTTCTTGTACTATTATTGATACTTTCAGCCTAGAAGCTAATATACTGTCTTGTTTTCCATGGGCTGCCACTAATCCTATTAATTCAATTCTATGTATTTCTAGAAAATTGTAAAAGCTTCTGGTTGCATCAAGAAACCTTCTTTCTGTGTAATTATACTTTTTTTAAAATTGCTTTTCAGTGATGTTGGATCACAGGATGATGTAATAAATTCATTGAGGAGATTAGGCCCATTTTTGGCCTGATGTTCTCTGTCTCATTTTTTAAATGCTGATTTAAACTTCTAGAAGTCTTATAATGTACATCCTTTTAACTGGAAATTTTATAGGAATCATATAATACCTAGCAGCTGAACTGGTCATAACAATGAACCTCAGTGCTATAGCCAGCCAACTTTGTGGTAGAACTTGTCCATATGATTTAGAAACAGGAGTGGACAACAGTTTTCATTGGGATGGGTGGGTGTCATACCTTTAAAATTATTATTTTAGCTTCCAGGAACCACAGAGGGTTATTCAATGATGTAGTGATATTATTGGGTGGACAGAGTTGATGGAGTTTCTTAATACATAGATGTTGACTATTATTTTAATTAAAAACAAAATGATCTGCAGATGTTTTGGGGCCTGCATGTGGTTACTGGTTGTCCATTTTTGGTTCTGAATCTTGATTTTCCAGGATTACAAAATTTCAGGAAAAGTTTCATGGACAGAGAAGGCTTCCTGCCGCAGAAGTGTTGTATTCTGCATTTGGAGAACAATGGGGATAATAACAGGGCATTTGGTGGGGGTGGAACTAATGTTCTCATTGCTAATCTTTCTTCTCAGGAGCACAGAGTATAACTTGTTTAGAATGGCCGCCTTCAGTAATAAGAAGAGAGTTTAAGAAATCAGAAGATAAGGAGATTGTGGGCCAAATGACATGTTATGCTTAATGAATAGCATTTAGTTCTATTTTAAGTATTGTTATTAGTTACAGATGTATGGACATTCCTTTACTGATAAAGCACTGTATTGAGATAGAAGATTTATCTCTTTTATCCTCATTGCAAGTGGAGCTAAAATGCCCTTCCACAAATAGTAGAAAATGGAAAAAAAGAGTTCCTGCTGGCATCAATGAATATTTTTTTTCTTAAGAAACCTAGCCATGTGAGGGATACAGTTCCAATCAGATTATACAGTATAGAAGGAAAGTTTATGTTTTCCTCTCCCTTTCATACTGTATTTCCAAAAAAGATTGCCATCATTTGCATATAATTTAACTGCATGCTCTGTATATTGTGTATTTTGGCTCATGAAATAAATCCATGACTGGAAAAGAAGTGATGCGGCCAGGGTTCACACATTATATTAAGCAATAACCAAATAAACCATATTGTAATATGAAATGTAATCTTAGCCACAGGATATAAGGATGTCATACTGAGGCAGGGAATAACAGGCAAAAGGAGGGAGAAGATAAACTGTTCCATATTTTGTCATAGTAATCCTGGTTTGGGAAAGAGAGAATTAATTTTGAGATATTGATAACTAGTATGAGCTTTCAAAAAACTTTTTGAATGATGATAGACATGTGGTAGACATATCTCCTTCTTTTTCATCTACTAGAACACCTTTATCCCCTTTTATTCAGGTTTGAGATTAACAATAGTGACGTATTATACAACAGCATAGGTTTCCCATTCCTGAAATTGTTCCTTTTCAAAAAAATTACCATAAGGCTCTTGGTTCAGGTTGGTTAGATTCCTGAACTAGAATATCTTCTTAGGGACCGCAGATGTATTATTGCATGGCGCATTATAGACCTTCAAAATTATGGCTTCAACTTCTGAAATGAATTTTGTAGGAAATAGCAAAAGTTACTATCGTTGGTTTGGAATCTGGTTCAGAAAGTTTAGGAAAGAGATTGGAGAAGTTGGAGACAGGGCAAAGAAGGGATAGAGGTGAACTTCTAGTAAATAACTGGACTTATTGAAATAACTATAAAAAGCAGTGAAATCTGTTCACACACACAGGAAATCACACATACTGTACATATGACTTTTCCATTCAGTCAGTATTATTTATATCTGTATAAAACTACCTGTAGGCAGATGACACAGTTTATTTAGAATAGTGGTTTGAGATTACTATATTTTGTAGAATTGATTGATTAGTTAACATGATACTAGTAATGGGTAAATAGATAATATAAAGTGCTGACATACGTACATTGTCTAGGCTTAATTGTACAGGTCTCTGTCTCCTCAAGTAGTTAAAATTCCTTTTGTATGGATGTTAAGCAATGATCACAGTATAAATGATCACAGCTTTAGGATCCCTGTTCTCCGTTACCCTCTGGATATCAGATGCCTTGCTCTGGTGTGTTTCCCCTGAGAGAATGGTAGAATACATGTGCAGGCAAATAATAAGCAGGTGGAAGATAACAATGCATAACATTTGTTTTGAGTATGTATGAGCTGATGTGATCCTCCCTCAAATTTCACAGTGAGTTTGGTAGCCTGAGGGCCAGACCGAAAGCTGAAGCTGACTATGTCTGGCAGGCTAATGTATGATTGTGGTAGAGATGATGTGAGTCTTGTCACCTTGGCAGCAGGCCAAGCCCATTTTTACTCAGAAGAGTCTATGAAGACTTAAGAGTTTTCATACACTCCAAGCCCTGCCTATTGTGTCCTGTTGATTAACATTTGGCATTCATTCTGTAACCCCCTACTGGAGAGTTTTGCACATAAGATGAATTTCAATATTATACCCATCATTTCTTGCCACCATTGTAGGATAGAATGTTGACCTAAATAATTGGAACCTGAAGCTCATCAGGAACAAAGTATATCCTTGCCTAATAATTCTCTATTACCACTGTCTTGTTGAAAGGATCTGGCTATCCGATCACATGCAGTGTTAGAATGCCAAAAGTCTCTGCTAGCTCTTAACTTGCATAAAATGGAGTATGTGTTAAGAGCCAGGCAGAGAGATTTCATATAAGCCAAATGCTTAGAAAGATAAAGCCTTGGCATATGGCCAACATCCAATTTAAATCAAACTAAACCCACAATAGAGGCGCTTTCCTCCTTCCTCCTTCCATCACAATTCGTAGCACCCCGCAAGAAGTTTATGCTGACTTGAGTATTTGCCAAGATACTGTTGGAAAAGTTTCCCTTCAAGTAAAGAGAACCGTCAAAGAGACAACTAATTAATCCCTGCCCCTTTATAGCTGTGTAATGCAATGCATAACTAAAAGTCCTGTTAAATTAATTAATGATTTCAATTATGAACTTTTCCCCAAAATGTTATGATTCATATCAGGCTGATGATGCAGTGACCTGAGAGTGTGAAATTTGAGCTGTGTGCTGAATTGCCAGTTAATTGATTCACAAATTATTTAAAGTTTGTTGCACCCAGGGGAGTGTTCATATCCATGGCAGCAAAAGGTACAACTCTTGCTGTGTTTCAAGACTGACAAGCTAACAAACAAGAAACCAGAGCTGCTAACAATGAGATTGACACTTGAAAAACCTCTTGCCATTGTGATAGCTGAAAAATTACTAAAGAAGATCGTGCCTCAGCACTGTGTATCTTCATATATTTTTATATTATACGTGACAAAGTTTAAAGATATCAATGAGAGGAGGTTAATGCCAACAGGAATATCACACACTTCTTTTCACAGTTCTGATTGTTTGCTTAGACTTTTCTCCATTGTCATTGTAGTCAGTTCTATTATCTGTTTCCTTTGCAGAAGGTTTTGCTGATTGCTAAATAGAATGAAGGCCAGTTTTACTGCAATTGCCATCATTGAAGAATATTTTGTAAACTACTCTTTGGATTTTAAACAAATATGGTAGCTTATGTAGAATGGTCAAATATTTTTTGTCTTTCTGTCCAAATGAGCATAGGATTTGCTGCTTTCTACAATAGAGTACAAGTAGTATTGTTCCATGTCATTGCGTCCAATTTTAATATTTTAATCTATAACACGGGTAACAAAAGCTTGAAGCATACACAACATAAAAGAGATGCAGGTATTAAAGTGTATTGGTGCACTATTAATATTTTATGATGCTTTATTAAATTTTTATTAACACTATTACAATGCACGTGAGTTGACTTTAATGTTGTATAATCTGACTATTAGTTGAAATCTCTTTGTGACTTTCATTGAAGTGGAAGAAAAACATTGTACAAACAAGTTCATGAGGCTACATTTGTACAATGTTTTGCATGTTGGAGAGGAAATAATAGAATTGTTCTTATTATGCATATTCATAGTTAGATTTAAGTTTTATCCCATGGTTTTAGGCTTTAATCTATGAGTTGAGATCTTCAGAACAATGATCTAGATGTAAGAGACAAACATAAAAGGACTTATTCCCATCTTTTTATTCTTGTTTAGAACTTTGGGTCATCTTCTTTCCCTGTATATTTTATTTCTCTTAGCACCTTTATTCAAGCAGGTCCTTTTCTATGATATCTGTAGCCTTAATGCATGGCCTATTGCAAGATGCATGCTTCCATCTTACCTTGATTTTTTTTTTTTTTTTAAAAAAAGGGCTTTCTAGTTGGCTCTTCAATAAACAGATGGCTTTTTTTAGTTTACAGTACTTAGTGTTAGTATTCTGTTCTATTGTTTTAATTCTTGAAACTTTTAAAGTATTAGGATGCAAATCCCCTTTGGAGTCTTTGTCCTGAAATACATTAAAACAATTTTTAAAAATAATATGAAGCAGTGCAGTTAAGAGAAGTGCATACAAATTCTACACTATAGTTGAGATCCAAGAATAGGCTTCAAATTTATTTTTAAAATAATACAAATACTTTCAAACTCTGCCTTTTCGACAGGTGCCACCTCTAATTTTTTTGTCTGGTTTCATGAGTTTGTCTTAAGCTATTGACACCTGGTGACAGCATTGACCTTTAAGTGAGTAAAAAGCTACCGCTTTTTGCTCTGGGTCTACCTAGGATAAGGAAATCTATACAATTGAAATGAAAGCTTCCCTTCATTGCCAAAATATTTTCTTAAAATGGCAGTCCCGAGATTGCTAATTAATTGCTGATTAGTTCATAAGGATAATGTTACCTGAGTGTTTGGGGGACATTGGTTTTTCTATCCTCTATTGATACAGTTCATCCTAAATGTTTTTGTGGAGTGGTCAATCAGCAAATCAATGAATTGAGTTGTTGCTACTATGGGAGAGAAAAAAAAAGGTTAAAAGTGTGTGTCTTATGCAGAAGTTGGAGCACGACCATAGGGTTATGCAAGAAAATAACATTTAAATGAGGTCCTGCTTTTAGAAAGCCAGAGTTTGAATACCAACTGTCTAGTACTGTTTTTCTAAAATTAAGGAGCCTATAATCTCAGCACCATTAACAAGTGCTGTCATTCAGATACACAGTGTCTGGCTGATTTAAATAAAATGAAATGAAGATAGTTGTTTCTGGTCCCTTGGCTTCACTCATTGCCATAAACATATGCTCTGCGTCCCGCTTCTTTCCATCTTATTTATGACTTTAATTTGTTGTGTGGGCTGCGCTAGAAATTAAATTTAATACAATTCTCCAAGGGACCCTGTCATATAATAACATGGTAATTTCTGTGTATCCTTTTGAAAAATGAGGAAATTAATTCTTCCTGACATGTTCTAATTATTCCAGTGTGAACGGAAAATCCGTTTTTCCCAACCCCTGAAGTGTAGGCAAATGGCTGCTGTTCAAAGCCGAGGTGCTAATGCTGACCAGCAGTGCGTTTAATTTGAAACATGAGCAGACACCTTTCAACACACCTTTGTAATGTTAGAGTACTTTACAGAAATTAATTCACTACTTATTTGGCAGCTTAGCCGGGGGGGTGGGTAGGGGTGGTTTACAGTTTTAATTCATCAATTCTATAGTCCTGTTAGCACAATGTTTCTCACTTCCTGTACTTATATTGCCAACATATACTGTAGATAAATAAGAGGAAAATGAAGCATCTCTGAAATGGAACAAGCAGATATTTCAGCATTATTAGATCCTGCAAGTTCCTACATATTAGGAAGAGGCAAACTACAAGGTCTTAAATATATAACAAACTCAACAACAGATAATTTTTAACTATTGTAGAGGAAATTACTAGAAAGTCTTGCTCCTAGTGCTCTTAATGAGCTTTAATAATCAATGTGACAGATAAATTTGGGGAAATTAAAAGTTACAGTAACAAAGCACAATCATTTCCAGTCTATCTTTTTTTTAAAAAAAACAACTTTATATCGGTATTAAATTCTGAATATGGTTATTATACTTGAGTCATTTTTTATATATATATAGTGATCCATTCAGGTACAAAATAGATCTATAAGAATAAATGTTAGAGTTTACACGATTGCATCTGTCTTTATGACCATGGTTTTTAAATCATTACAATAATGTAATATAATAGTTGAAGCTTTCTCTGAGTTTTAGTTTCTATACGCAGGTGTTCCAGGTACATATATGAATTAATTCCTAGTTTCTAAGGACTTCCTTCATCTTTAAATCATGTTCTTTCAATAAAAGGTACACATTTCTAATCCAATTCTAATCCAAATTTTAATCCAAAACTGCTGTCTCTTCTATCAGCCTTCAAACCTGTTCTGAAGGATTTGCCTCTCTTTATCCGTTTCCAAAATTTCTTTCTTGTCATTCAAGCTTGAGCAGCTATTTCCAAACTTTTTCTCTTTTGGTTTAGAAGATTTTATTCTACATATTTCCAAATGAAGAAACATTACAATTATTCTTATCCTAAGAAACAATGTAATAAATTGACTAAGGTAATTTTTCACGGAGCTGGGAAAGTCATCATTTGGGCCTTTAATGAAAGAGACCATGGTTTTGACTGTCTCTGTGAATACAGATTCATTCATATAATAGATCATATAGCAGATGTACTTGCAGGTCGTCTTCATATCCTCTTTAAAGGCATTTACATATTTTATTGTGATTGACATTGTTGCATCTTTGCAGTAAAAACAAACCACTTGAATATTATTAAGCTTGCCCTTGATCAGCATGAAGTATTTTGGGTAGGCTACAACTGGATACTGTGGCATAGACAGATGCCATTTTTCCTCTGATACATCAACTTTTATCATAAAATGTATGTCATGAATGGTTCAGGATCAGTTTAGAGTTCCTTTCAGATATATTAGGGCTGTAAGCATTAAGGTCATCATTGGTAAATAGAGGAAGTATTTTCTCCATTCTCCATCATATGCTCTAGAACTGAAAGGCTCATACAGGGTATAAATCTAATAAGTCCTATTTTTCTTGGCTTCCTTCAGTGTATCTACATTACTGCTTGGTCTAGCTTGCAAACCAGATCTAAGATTGGTTCTTTAGAAATTTGGGCATATTTATAACAGAGTTCTTCACAGTAATTGAGAAAATACTCCATACCAAAGCCTATGTTGAAGAAGACAAAGGAGCTTCAGACTGAGAAAAGAGAAAGGAAAATGTAAAATTCTGTACATACAAATATTGCAAATCTCCAGTTCTCAAACATTTCTGTTTCTTCCTGCCTTACAACACCAACTAGCCACAAAAACAACAAGAAATTGGAAAACAAACACTAGACCAGAGGTCCCCGACCTTTTGGGCACCAGGGACTGGTTCCGTAGAGAGAGGTTTTTCCGTGGACTGGAGGGTGCGTGGTTTTGTGTGCTGCCTGCATCTCGCAGATGGGGCTTTGCTTGTTTGTGCAGACCTGTTTTTGGCATGCCATGGCCCGGTATTGGTCCACGAACCGGTGGTTGGGGACCCCTGCACTAGACCATTCAAAGGGTTGTCCAATATCAGCCTACATTCCCATATCAACATTACAGTTCCCCTGTTCCTCTTTTTGTAACATGTATATAATAATTTGAAGTTCCACCGAGACTAGTTTTTGTTGCTACGGGGTATCAGTATAACAATAGGACAAATAAACTTCATTTGCCTGGATTGGCAAACTATTTTAATAGTTAGAAATTGAAAAGGAGAAAAGAAACTGAACCCTTTTTAAAAGGATAAGAATAAGAATATTACATAAAAATGTATTTGCTTCTAATTTTTGCTTTTGGATAGATGCATTCCTGCTGATCACAGAGGTACCTAAAATTGCCACCTCTGAAATGGACAAACGGGCTTAGATCTCTATTATAAACTGGGAAAATATGAACTGAATATTTTTTTATTCTGTATCTGCAAGGGGTGACTCTAGCTTTTTTTTTTAAAAAAAAAAACTTCAAAATTGTGATGAACAATTAACAATTATAGTGCTAATCAGAAGTGGTAGGGTTGTGGGGAAAATGCTTTAGCTGCAAAAATGTATTTTTCTGCAAACACGTTGGCAACATTCCTTCCACTGGTTGGGATTATACCACATGATGAGTGTAAAAATAGTTGTATAAAAGACCTGAATAATTCTATACAATTTGTGAAGAACATTTCCTTAGAGAAAAAAAGGAGAACAAAGAGTGAGTATTTATGTCAAAAGGAACTTTCCCAGAACTAAGTAATGTAGGTAAATTGAAATGGGGGTCCCCTCCTCCTAAGCTGAAACGAGGTAACATCTTTAGTAGATACAAGGGGAGTCCTTTGTCACTTTTGACTTAATTGTTTTAGGTTCATTATAGTTTATTCTGTGACAAACATTCACAGGCTGAATAATCAATAAACTCCTTTATTTCTTGATCTCTTCAAGCATAGAAGTGAAAGTATTGAGTGGGAGAGAGGGTCACCTTGTCCATGACCATTTTTCTGTGTTGTGCACTAAATGAATAAAAGAGACCCAACATCTGCACAATCTCACTAAACTGCCTTGAATGATTCTTCTTTTAAAATGATCTCTGTGCATCTTGAGTTTCTTACTCTCTATTTTGCTTAGTTTTCTATCTGCTACATCAGGGGTGTCAAACTCAATTTTATTGAGGGCTGCATCAGCATTGTGGTTGCCCTTGGGGGGCTGGGTGGGTGTAGCCAGGGTGGGTGCGGCCTACTGGGTGGGCGTGGATAGAGTGGGTGTGACCTATTGGGTGGGTGTGGCCAGTTCTACATCGTTCGTGTCAATGGTGCCTGTGGGGGCCTGGGCAGGAGAGGGCCAGATCTGTCTCTGGCAGAAGTGGTGGGACCAGGGCAAGTGCCAAGGCATGGTCCACTGGAGGAGCCTCACTGTTCCTCTCAGGCCATGTGGGGGGGCTGGATGGTGGTGCAGACTGCCCGGAGCCCTGCGCAGCAGAGGTCAGATGACCAACCTGGCCCTCGAGCAACCGCGGCATCAAGCCCAACCCCACTTCCCCATGGGGGCGCCCAGCTGCACTTATCTCCTCCTCAAGGCTGCTGCTGCTGTGCTTGCTCTCCTTAGCGAGATTGTTCATGATGGGTACCAGGGCAAAGTCAGAGGGAGGCCCATTTCCTCTCCATGGGAGGAGACCTGGCTTTGTATCCAAAGCTTCCTTAGCAATAGGATGGGAGACCCCCAGGTAGGCCAGAAGGAGGGGGCAAAGGGATGGTGAAAGGGCAGCAGGGCAGGACTAAGGCAGGACTTGCCTCAGACCCTCCCTCTCCTTTTCTTCTTTCCTTCTTTCCTTCCTTCCTTCCTAAGTACAGAGTGGTGGGAAAATATTTGAGATGAGGGAGGAAGAAAAACAGGCAAGAAATGCAGCTGGGGAGGTGTCACCCTTTGTGAGGAATGAAGAAATGCACCATCGCCTGGAAGTAGCCAGCACATGGCCCTCACCTACTTCACATATCTGGCTTGGTGGGCTCTGGGGGAAGGGATGCCACGAGCAGCGTGAGAGTCAACGTGAGAGTCAATGTTACATTATTTTAATATAGCAATGGATGCTTGAATTTTAGAAAACAAACTGTTGCAAAGCTACTAGATGAGTTACATGATCAAGAACAATAATCTGAAAACATTTCTGTTTCAGCTTATGCAGCTTTTGTTACATTGAATAAAATGTTGAGGAGACATGGCTTTTAATATATGTTCTGCCAATGGGATTGTTTTCAAAACACCTTTGAACACTACAAGTTAACAGCATGTTAGCAACTAACTCAAACATTATTTCAGTATCATTCATAAATTACTTTAGAATCCTTTGATTTAAAAAGAGAAAATCCCTCAAATCCTACTTTTGGTCAAAGCATAAGACCGTAATTAATTTGGCATGTGCTTTTGAATTAAGAACACAATGTTCTGAGCTTTTCTTAAAAAGCCTTTTTTTTTTGTTCAAAACACTGGAGAAATACTTTTAAGCAGCATTATTAACTAGGTGGAGCTTGTAAGATTTGTTACAAATGAAGGATGTTAATTAAATATTGTTGTTTCTTGCTGTCAATCAAAGGAGGTTAAGTTTTATTTATATTCTGAAAGGAAAAACAGTGAGTGAAACAGGTAAAATATATATACAAGAGCTGCCAGGAAGAAGAGAGTTTGGCATAGTATGAATTTAGTCATTTAATTTGTAGGGAGGAAAGTACAGGTAGGAATAAATTGCTTGCAATGAGGCTGCTATTTTCTAATACTTGGAGATACTCCTTTAAATGTCCACATGATTGACAGCATCTTCTTCAGCCCAAATTGCTGATATGTGAGGCCAATTCCCACAATTAGTTGAGGTGCTAGGTATCAAGCTCATCACTTGGTAAACTTTGCCTGGCATCATTTCCTAGGATGAGGCAATTACCATGATTAAGTCGGCATATGCTCGGGGTCAGCAGCTGTGGATGCAGCCCATAGCAGAAAGCAAAAGGAATGATGACAGCCAAATAAATAAGGAAACAACAGTGCTTTCAAACAGATACCTGCTTCTAAATGGAGTGGTATATTTGAAGAACAGAGGAGCCTAGCATTGGATTTTATTGATTGTCATTCTTGTTAATTGCCATTATATTGCATCAGCACAAGACTGATGGGTTATACATTGAATAATCAAATCAGATCTTTATTATGGTCACAGACCAGCCTATACATTAAACAAATGAAATAGAAACATGTTATTGGTTATTGCAAGGCCATTTAATTTACTATGTTAAAAAAATAAAATAAATGAAGATACGCCCACTTGAAATAAAGCCAATTAAAGTAAGGTTTTTTTCTAGCATATCTTCTCAGATGTGTTAAACTGGGTTTGAGATTATTGTAAAAAAAGAAGTGTTATAGGAACACTTGTAATAAGTAAAATTTTAAATATGGTAGGGTCCAGTTCTATTTTGCACCAGCTCTCATAATCATGAGGAATCACTTCTTTGAAAGGACTTCCACTTGTAAATCCTGCTCTCAAAAATTATCAGATTGAGGAAAACCTTTAGTTTTCTTACTGATTTTTATTCCTTTAGTATTCATGAGGAAAAGAAAAGATTCTAAAAGAAAATTAAAAAATAAGAACACAGGTCAGCGTAATGTTAAACTTTGACTACTGTACACAGTATAATATTGATCTGAATTTTCATTACATCTGTAAAGAGTAGTTCATAAGCAGGGAGTGAACACATGTACCCAATCCAGGACTAAATCTGGAATTATGCTGTCCTTCTTTCATTCTTTGCTTGATAAATCCATAGCTTTGATATCGGCTGACCTTGAAAAGCAGAGATCTTCATTAGTGCTTGCTTCTTTTCTTCCAGCTCACCAACTGGAAAGTGGAAAGAGAATAATTCAATCATTGTCCTGATAGCTAAACCACAATATTCCTAGAGGAAAAGATTTCCCTCATTTCCCTCAACACAAAAAATAGCAATATCAATAGCATTTACACTTATATACCGCTTCATAGTGCTTTACAGTCCTCTCTAAGCAGTTTACAGAGTCAGCATATGGCCCCCAACAATTGGGTCCTCATTTTACTGACCTCGGAAGGATGGAAGGCTGAGTCACCCTTGAGCCAGTGAGAATCGAACTGCTGGCAGTCGGCAGAGTTAGCCTGCAATACTGCATTCTAACCACTGCGCCACCACGTCTCTTAAAATAAACAATATAGTTAGCTTCCATCCAGTAATCACTTTAAGTCCATATCCATTCCAATTTAAACCATTTGAATATGCTTGTTAATTAATTCATTTATTTGATTTATTCCCTGCTTTTCTGCTATAGTGAGCAGAAAATCTAAAAGTAATTTTTTTAAAGCATTAAAAATATAAAGCAAAATTAATGATACATTAAAATTACCCCACAGTTTAAAGGCTGGTGAAGAAGATAAACATATTTTCTAATTTCCTAAATATCAAGGGAGTGGAGACGAAATGAAAATCTTGGAGTAAAGCAACGCCATAAAAGGCTCTTTCCAAGGATGTTATGTGTTTGTACATGCATGTGTGGATGTCAAAAAATTAATGTGATTGAAATCCCACACCTTTTTACATGCATCATATATATGACTCACATAAAAAGAAGTGAGTCTTTAATCTTGTATGTGCAGCTACTATCTTACATTTTTGAGCCTCGCTGTTGCAGATTCCCCTGGCCCTCTATCATATATGAGAAGCCTCTGACAGAAGGAATACCTTCGAAAGGACTTATCCTGCAGATCTTAACAACCAGACATATTTATAGCAGAAGAGGCAACACTTTTAGCAAAGGATCTCTCTGCTCTGATTAGCAGTCTAGTTGCTACTTTTTGAAGCAACTGCAATGGATAGATGCTCTTCAAGAATAGCCTCATATAGATTGCATTACAATAATCAGACAATATAACTTAAGTTATGGATACCATTGCCAACCATCTTGTAAAGGAATGTATCTGTTGCACTAGACATCATTAGACACAATTGTTACAAAATCTTTCCTGTCATACTTGCTGTACCAGAGGATCACTGATCTCAGTCTGTAAACCTTTCAATGTAGGCTTGGTCTCTGTCCCTGAATCCAGTTCCAGATTAAATAACAGCACTCCGTTTGGATATGGAGCAACATGGAGGACCAGTTCTGCCAGGTGTTCCAAAAGGATGCCATGGTTAGTACTATCATAAATTGCCAAGAGTTTCAGTAGGAAGAATAGACCTATTCTATCCATTATTCTATTTCTAGCATAGGTCATTCACCAAGGTATTCAAAATAATTTTAGTATAATATCCTGACCTAAAGCCTGACTGAGATGGTTCCAGAAATCATTATCATTCAAATACATTTGGAACAATGAAGCCACCATCATTAATTCCATTTCTCTAGAAATTGCATAGCTGGTATTATCCTTCAATAAAGATTGTATTACTACCTCTATTAGGTGGAGGAAGTTATTTTTCCTGTAAGGGGACATTGATTGTTTTCTTAAGCCATGCGATCCAATCCTGTCCTGACTAATTTAATTAGCTAGGAAGGACAAAGTTTGAATGGTAGTTCTCATCTCTCCATATATCCAGTCAACAACCTTGAGAATTACAATTTGAGAAGAATCTGAAGTTACAAGACAAACAATTGCCAAGCATACATCTCTGTGACTTATCTTGTTCTTGAATCCAAATCAAGATGGATGTAATTGACTTTACAAATTGCTCACATCACATTTCCAGCTCTTCTGACTTCCTTGTAACATCTTGGTGGAAGAGATGTCACACAGTAAAGAAGAGCAAAACCAGCGGTAAAGTACAGCTGTGATTGTAAAGGAAGCAAACAAAAAAGCATTCTTGGCTGCTTCTACTGCTGCTTCGTCCCAAGAAGGAAGAAGGTGGTTTGGAGCAATACTTTACAAATCAGCTATGGCATTGAAAGGATCCTAGCAAACAGTATGGTGATTTGCCAAGTGCATTCAGGAAATTATCTAGATTCTAGATCCATCAGGCGTCTGGATTGGAGCATGTTAATTGGCTGCCCATCCTTGCAGAGATGTATGCTGTGCAGAAAATGATCGATCCATGACAATGGAATCACATAGAGCCACTCCTTTAAACTTAGCAGTTTCACCTGAAAGGAAAACCAAATCCAAACTGTGCTGTGTTACATACATGGGGTCAGATATCAGCTGGGTCAAGTGGTATGAAGTCCTGAGCCATTAGGCACCCTCGGAGGGGACATTGATCTCCCCAGCAAAAGAAATTTAGGGTTATTGGACAACATGCCTGAGATCAAGTAGCTCAGGAAGAGAGAGTGAAAGTGAACTAATAGTATTTCTATACTGTTCTGGCCACCCAAAAACAACCACATGCACTCAGTATTGGCAAACTGCCAAGTGGAACATCTGTCAGCAAGATGAAATTATTATATATCCATCTGCTGGCCTCCAATCCTAACTTGCTACCACAGAGTATCCTGGCAAATAAAGCAGGTGGAGATGAATTCCACTTCTGCCAGTTCTGTGTGGTGTGCATAGGCCTTGTCAGTGATTCCATCAAAGATGAAATCTGTGGTAAATAGAAGTTTTACCAGCAGCTAATTAAAATTAAAATTAAATTAATCTGATGTTAAAGAATAACGCTGGCAGATTGGAGGTGCCAACATTTTTGCCATCTTGACTTCCTTGATTAGGCTGGTACCTGAAAAGAAAGGAGGCAAGTTGTTAGTCATCAAGTTGCTGTCATTTCTCTATAATACAATTGCAAACTCTTCCTACCATATCTTCCCCTTCTAGTTACTATTTTAAAACTTGTTCAAAGGCCACTTTCTATGCCCCATTCTTTATTTTCCTATTTTCCTGATGTAAATACTAGGCTACAACAACTCAGTGGTCCAGATTTATTCTGTTCCTCTTGGTATCCAGCAGTCTACTCCTACAAAAAAAAAAAAAAAAAAGAGCCCAGCAAAGAATAACCCAACTAGTCCAAGGCAGCTATATTTCAAACTCCAGTTTTAGGGATGCAGCTATGGGCAGACAGCTGAAACATGAAGCACAAAATCAATGACTTGATACTACAAGGAAGCTACCAGTCATATGTCACTGTACCCTTTTCCTTCTCCACAATCTGCCTGGGCCAAATGGAGATTTTCTCAATCATTCTGGACAGAGATTTATGCTTTTTTTTTTCATTTTAAACTTGAAAATGCAAAGAAAGCATAGAACAAGCATAACAGGAAGAACAGAGCTATAGTATAGGAAGCACAACCAATCTTTTGTATGCAAGTGTGTCTGTGTGTGTGGGAGTGAATGAGTGACTGAAACAAACCTAGTATATTAATGTCCACATAATATTTGTGTTGGCTTTAATTTTTATTTAATAAGTGTGTGTGTGTGTGTGTGTGTGGTTTGTATGTCTCTCTGTGTGTACCTTCAAGTCAGTGCTAGCTCCTGGCAACTGCCTGTACTAGTCCCTGCAATTTTCTGGGCAAAGTTTTCAGAAGTGGTTTGCCATTGCCTCCTTCCTAGGGATGAAAGGAGAGGTTTGTCCCAAAGTCACCAAATTGGCTTGGTGCCTAAGGCTGGACTAGAACTCATGGTCTCCCAATTTCTAGCTTGGTGCCTTAAACACTAGACCAAACTGGCTCTCAGTAAGTATATAGTGGCTTTTTAATAACTATACTATTTGGGTGAACTCTAGCAACTGCGTACATTTTCCTTCACAATTGCTGCAGGAAATTTAGATGTGGAGCATACACAGAGAAACTTACAGAGACTGTTCTGGGGGTGTAAAAATGATCAGCATGGTTGAGTGGCTTTTAAAACCATTTTTACTGTTCCTTTCTCACATTGTCACTAAAATATTCTCTTTGTTATCTGAATGGGACATCTGCTGACTGGCTGAGCTTTCTTTACCTGATTGTGTGAAAAGTCTTGGTTAAATCTGTTAGGCCTTGGAGGCCCAGTAACCTGCTAAGTGCTATACGTAGAGTCTGAAAGACACAATGTCCTTGGACTAACATCACATTTTTGCTTATTTATTTATTTATTACACAATCCACCCTGCTATGAGATACTACAATAAAACATAGGTAATGAGCTGAAGATTCTGTTTAAAAATAAAATGGGAGTGAGAACTTAATTATGCAGCAAATTCTACTTGATCTGTAGTATGTGGCTGGTGAAGAAGAGATATTTGAAGAAGGTTATGGGTGGAAAGAAGAAAGGTGTTGACAGGTTCATTATAAACTTACTTTGCCCTAACATTTTGTAAAAATAGAAAGTATGTCAGAGTATTCAAAGTATTCAAAGAACTATTCAGATAAGAGCCCTTTTCTTCATCTAGGCACCCTGCAGAAATGTTTGGATTACAAGTCCTAGCATTTTCAACCAGCATGCTTTAGAAATTATACTTGAACATCCACATTCATAGCTTTTTGTAATAGGAGTACCAAACTTTCCTGTAGCTACTTTTGGTGATAAAACACCCAGTACTGCTAAACAATGATTATTTGGAGATGCTTAGTTATATCCAGTGAAGGCAATGATGATCTAGTTTCCTTGAAATGTTCTTAAAATGAAATTCCTTAAACTGGACACAGTGGTTAAGGTGGAATCTGACACAGTAGAATGAAATGGAACTTGCTTTTTCTGGAATATGAGACTATAATGTTGATGCAGCCTAAAACTAGCTTTATCTTATTTGATAGCCACACTGTTCTGCTTAATTATATTCAGTTTGCAATAAATTATTGTTCCGGTATTTATTGCCAAATATAGCTCTTTCTATACTTGGGCATTTAATTTTTGTTTTCTAAGTAAAGAACTTTGCACTTTTCTCCATTAAATATAGGTAATTAAATCTGTTACTCTCAGCCCATTTTACTATCAAACTCAATTTGAATTTTATATCTTCTAAAGTATTAGCTGTTTTATACAATTTTAGGCCATCTGTAAATTTGATAAATATTCATCCTTTAGTACAGATCATTAATAAAAACTTTGAGTCATTTAAAAAATATTGAATAACCCAATTCTATACTTTCGATCATAGTATTGAATCAATCAATGTAAATATCTCCTTTTCAGTGGTGATAATTACACCAAATATGAAGTGGATATAAATAGTCTCAGGCACCAAGTACACATGAGAGCATGAGGTTTCTCAGTTGTGGAGCTACTTCTAACGTGATGCAAATAGGTGGAAATGTCCCCAGGTATGTACCTTGTAATTCCCTGCCTGGATGGATAGCAGTTGATGATTTGTAGGGTTTCCATAATTAATACCAATTTTCACTTCATATGTTTCTACTAGATAATATTTTATTGACTAATATTTTTGTCCTAACCCTTCTAAATATGAATGAATGAATGAATGAACGAACAAACGAACAAACGAACAAACAAACAAACAAACAAACAAATAAATATTGGGGGGCAATGAGGAATTCACTGTTAGGAAAGAAAGGTCAACCCATTCTGTGGTATTCCATATGTGTGGCGGAATGTAGTCTGGATTCCCAGGAGGGAGGGGCAGCATTGCAGAGAGCCAGTAGACTGAAGTTTAGATAGTTGGAAGAAAGTGAATCAAGATAGATCCTCTATATATCTTTAATGATACAATAATTGCTTTAGATTTCTGCATATAGGTGAGGAGCAATAAAGGAAGTTGTGTGTCTTTCTTGGTTTCTGGAACTTACAATACGATCCTATTGCAAAGAAAGCATTCTTCTGATTTCATTAAACTTGGGAAAAGCCTGCATGAAATCCAATGAAAGGCTTTATACAAACTTTGTTGATTCATGATCGGGGGAAAGGGGGCTTGCATTTTTAGAGGGAATTGAATTTATTCTCATTGTATTTGTGTGTTGGTGTGAGTGTCTGTTGGCTCACATACTATCATTACCATAGTCTGAAAAAAGATGCACTGTTTTCTGCCATTCACTTCTGTAACAGAGATCTATGAGTATAACAATATCAGGTACTAATGGAATACTATCACTTATCATACTACTGTGAATGTTGGTTGATTTGGCTTCGGAGAATATTGGGGTTCATGAATCATTAGAAATTATTTTGTGACTCCAGCGTGCATCTGCATTTAGTGTTTGCATGCATTTAATTAGCCTTGAAGTCTAAATTAGTGCTTTTTGTAAAAAAAAATCATGACTTTGAGGTGATGAAGTAAATCCAGCATGGTCTGCCATAAAATACTTATAACTTTGCTACACATTTTCCCACTAAGAGTGCTGTGTTAGAACAACTGTTAAAGATCTTTCTCATCAATATTAAGTCAGTTTGCTACGTATAATTATTTTATGCTCTGCTCACCCTCGCCCCTCCCAGCCCTGGAATTGTATTTGTAGGTCTGTGTGTTTCTTTGCTGAATTTCTCACATAGTATAGGTGGCTCTTTCTTGCCTTTTATATAAGGAAGATGACACGAACACTCAAAAGGGAAGGGAATGCAAGTGTTTCCCCTCCACAATGCCCCCTTTTTATAAGTTAGTAAAAGGATCTCCTGTTTTGCTTCCAGGGGAGCTGCATGTTCTAATTCACAGCTGTGGGGGTAAGGTTCTGCCGGGATGGCCACCAGTGAATGGTGGAGGAGAGTTAAATTCCTTTTTTTAGAAAAATTAAAATATCAAGACTAAAAGCAAGTGCCTTACTTCTCAGCCCTACATTTTTTCTCTCTGTCAAAATGCTTGTCTACAATGTCTACAGATGGGATAATGGCAAAAGAAAAATGTTTGCATTTTAAAGATCAAGAAAGCATGTTTGATTTTGAGATAAGCTCTTGGAAATAAGCATCTTATATCTTTGCAGTCCAAGATCTCTGTCAGTGATTTATTTATTTTGTCACAATTCTTTTCAAAGAAGTAGTGGTGCTAAGCCTTTAATTTAATTGTCATAAAATGTTGCCCTAAAGAAGAATAAAAATGGATTTTTTTTACTATTTCACACAGATAAGCTTATAACTGTTTAATAGTGTTTTAACTATAGTTTGTATAGACCACATACATTTAAACCCTATGTAATTTTTTTTCTACTGCAGGGCAAACAGCTATGAGACATAACATGCCATGCACAAGCATTTGCCATAAATGTGATAATGGTTCTTTATGAGTTTCATATTTTATTCAAAGTGTCTAAAGGGAGAAGATACAGAGGAGAATCATGAACATGGAATGAGCTGCTATGGTAGTTTCATTATTAACTGGCTTGTACAATTTGAATGTTTCTCAAGTTTCCAGGAATTTTTATAGGTTGTTACCTGGTCCATCATATTCTGTGTAGAAGGGGAACAAACTAAAAATATAATGCAGAATTCTTATTAACCACTTCTGCTGTTGTTGTTTGTTTATAAATAAATTAGGTATCAAGTTGACAGTATATCAATGTATGGATGCATTTAACAGATACAAGACTTTGGTTTTAACGAACAGCTGCCCAAATAACTGCCAAATAGCAGAAAGAGAAAGAGAGAGAGAGAGAGGACTGAGTCTGTGGTACATAGCCAACTTAAAAAACAAAAACAAAAGACTTTCTGGCTATGATTCCAAGTAGAACTGAAGCTGTTGTTCAGGAAAGTATTGCTGTTTATAGAAATTCCCCCGTCCCAATAAATAGATGATAAAAAGATAGTTTTTTAGGTTTAATAATTCTCATACAGATGATCCAGATATTGTATTTGTTTTAATGCATTAGGTTCATTTGCATGAGACAGTAAACCAGCATTCACTCTGTAATAACTGGAAATAATACTTTATTGTATTCTTTGGAAGCTAGAATTCATAAACCAAGGGGGGAAAAAACTTGATTTGCAGCCTTGGTTTGTCAAATGTATAGGATGTAATGATAATATGCTAGCTAAATTATTGCTGGTTTATTTATTGCCTACAGAAGCCAATTTAAAGTACGAACTGAGTGCATTAGTACACACTTCATTCACTAGAAACCAGATTTTTCTGGGAGGGTTCCACTCTCTGGTTTGTCCCTTATATGGTAAAATTATGACACCCCCCATTGTAAGAGATTGTCCAAAGACTCTATTTCCAGTTGGTTGGAAGGCTGTGTGTTGCTTGCTAGAGAAACACGGGTAGGTGGCTGGTTTAGAATGAAAAAAACATTTGTTCAAGCTGCAGTGAAAAATGTTTCACTGAGTGAGGGTTGACAATGAGCCTTGCTATGTCAATAAGGGCCAGCCTGAAATAAACATTGTGTTCAACTTGTCTTATTATACTGAAGATGCTCAAATGATGCATTGCTACAATTAAATCTGATCAGCATGACAAAGTACATCCATTAATTTATACTTAATTTGACAAAAGATGCAGGCTGTTTAGGTGGCCATCATTTGAAGCTTATGCGTTATGACCACCTTTGCCATGCTCAGGGCTTTTGTGCTTCTCCTGTATAGTGTTGTATCTAATACCTGCCTAGCTGAGTCCTCTCAGGGACTTGCCTGAAAATAAAATGTACATGGCCTTGAGTACCATAGTGGAAGAAAGGTGGGCTAATCTGTGATAAACAAATACTAAAGAGGAAAAGAAGGTATTTTGTTTTTTATAGCAGAAAGAAAGTCTGAGCAAACCGTTCGCAATAAAATCATTATTGGATTCAGAAAATACCAGCTATCATACTAGTTTATATTGGTCAAGAAGTCCCTTCCCCTCTTTTGGTTAGCTTCCCTTTTGCTACCTAAAAGGAGTTATTGAGATATCAAGAGTGCCATCGTTGAATACCTGAATGGAATGCTTGCTTAATAAATAAATCACTTCCAAAACTGTACAGTACTTTTGGTTTTAGAAGGCTGTTAGTGTGTGGGAAAAAAATGAGAAAATACCAGTTGCCATCTCTCTGAAAAACTTTACAGAAGTATAAATGTGAATATTATTAATTTGATTGTTTTGCGGTGTTACATTCTCATATACAGTATGAACATTGTTCTAAAAAGAAAGAAAGTGCTGTGTAAATATCTTTAATTTGTATTCAGGCCAATTGGCTTAGTGTATCACTAATAGAACTGATATAATATCTATCTGCAGTTTCTTAAAGCAGATGCATCTTTTCCTGGGACATTTAGTTTGAGTCTAGGAAAAGACAGGAGAGACTTGCATATCCCTGTATTTCTTCAAACGTTTTTGCCTTTGAATCCAAAGCCAGCCCCAGTCATTAATGGCACTTGGAATAGGGTATTGATTACACCATACTTAAAAAAGATGTGTTTGTTTAAAAGAACAGACATCCTGAATTCCACATACTTTGTGGCCAGTCCTTGGTATTCCATTTATTGGACAAGACAAATAAGCATGTATAGTATCTTGACTGAATGTGGTGTAAGATAAGGAGGCGTATCTAGATCCATCTCAAGTTTGTTGCAGATCTAGTTATGGGAAACAGGTTGTATGGATGGTTGATTTGTGCCAGGAACTGGACATATGGCATATCCCTATTAGGTTACTGCATTTTTCTGTACATTGACAATTATATCAGACTGAACTACTTGTTTGAAAAGGGCTTTGGAAGAATTTTCAGTCGTTGAAAGGATATTTCAGAATGTTGTTATTTGTAATAGCCATTTAAATTCAGATTTCCATCTTATTCTTTGTATCTGTCTGTCTGTCCGTCCGTCTATCCATCCATCCATTTTTGGTTTTTAAAGTTGAAATATATCATAATATTGATTATCATCACAACACTATTATTTTATATAAAAGCAAGGAGATACTTTCTAAATCCCAGCCCATCTGATACAGGATGGAATACTATTTATTAAGGGGAATAATCAAAATTCAATTCAGGTAAAGATAGTCTTAATCAGTTAATAAAAAAAACAGATAATAAAAAAAAGATTTGGTCCTGTGTTTAATGGGACTGTTAAAACCTCAGGCACACAGTTTCCGCATTCTAATGTAATTCTAGATTCAGCCTTGAATCTGGAAAACCTAGTTTTGATAATGGCCAGGATTATGTATGTTGAGCCAGTATTATCTGTAAATGTAAAATAATGTGAAACACGGCATATTTACATTCAATTTAGGTCTGTATAAAGTGCTTTCAGATGGCTAAAAAAAAAATCAGTCGATATAGGATGTGGCATCCAAACTACATGACGCTGACATGCTTGAACCAGGATTCTCTCATGTGAATCTGTTCAGTTTTAGTCACCTCGCTGTATGTATTTGTTTATTTAGAAGATTTATATGGCTGCCCACTCACTTTCAGTGATTCTGGGTTACTTACAAACAACAAAAACCCAATATGAAAGAATAAAAAAAACAATACCCCCCCCATTCCCCAATAATATCTCCTGCTGCTATTAGAGAGGCACTTGAGAGAAAGACAAGATTGAGGGCCTTCCTGGGCCATTAATGCTCTGGAATTGCCTGTCCAGAGACATGACATGGTCATTCCTATTATTCTGTTAGAAAGCAGTGTCATCTCCTTTAGAAAAGTTCTAAGTGGAAATAGCTGTTAATATGATATGTATTCAGGGCCTTTTATGTATATCATTGGATACGCTTTCATGTGTTAAATATACTTTTTTTCATTATTAGCAATCTGGCCTATTTTTCACGGAAAAACAAGGTATGACTTTAATGCGTTTGAACAGAATTTTGACAAAATAATTAATTTCACTGAATGAGTTTTAATTAAAATATTTTATAGTTTGATGATACATTTGTATCTTATTGTTGGTTAGCAACTTGGGTCAGCATTTGTATCAGCATAGGATACACATTTAAAGCAAATTAGGCAAATTCCTTTTATGTAGGGATTGGCCATCGTTGCTCTTTCCTCTCTAAACAGAAAAGATTGTGTACACCTTTTAGTGATATAGTAACTAATCCTGAAGGATACATCAATTCATGTTCTAATTTGCTTTGTCTAATATGAATAACAGTAATTTCTCATCCAGGGTCAATTGTTGAGAGGAAATATAAGGGGAAAAGATTGGCCCCAACTTTGCTGGCCTTGTCGAAGCCCCTCAAAACTTGAATGTGCCATTAGGCTTGGGAATCTGAAGGAAGTAGGGAGCCTGTTACATGGTTACACTATGTTTAAGTCAGATTGCGCTCTCCCTTGTATTTTCATAACCACATTTTTTTAGCGGTAGCTTTTCATGATTTTCAGTCGGTTTTAATAATGGAAAACTGTGATGGTTAGTTGTGTTTTAATTGTATATGCTGGCCAAGTGAGATGGGTGGCCATATACAATAAGAATGAATGAATGAATGAATAGCATTTTGGGAGGGGGGTTATGGCAGAGGAGACTGTCACATGGATAGGGTGCTCCAATGTCCAAGTTTCTAGCATAGAGATGCTTCAGTCTTACCTGCTGCCATGTTCTTTTTATAGGTGCTGATGAAAATATTCTGCAATTTTCATTTAATTCTGTCAAGCAGATTGGGGTAAATAATTTTCCTCAGTGGCAAGACATGGGGGTTCAGGGGGGGTGGAATTTCAAATGGAGGTTTAGTTCAGGCACCAAATCAGGTAGAAGCAAAGCTCTCTGTTTCAGAGTATTGATTAGATTTCAGAACAACCCTTTTAGTTTGCATATACCCCCAATTATTGCTTTATCCAGGCAGTTCATGGCAGTGAGATAGTTATATATTTTCCAAGCATATATGTGAATGCTTATCTGCATTATGCTTTATGCAACAGAGATTTCAATCACTCTAGGTTTATGTGGCAGTCCAGTCCTCCTCAATTATAATAATATCCTGATAAACAAGATACCAAAAGATTTCCTCTCTGCCCTGTCTGTATGACAACAACATACCGAAGCATGCAAATAATTTGTAGCACATTGTACCAATTAAATCGCAAGTTATGGGTATAATTTGATTCTAAACATATGACAAAGTCATCTCTCTTTCAGAAACTTCAGTTCTTCAAAGTTTAGTGCTATGAGTTCTTCTGCTTTTTAAACTGCTCTAGTTCTGATGTTTTTTGGCCTGTGGTGCAGCTGATTTTAGTTGTCGGTTTAAAAAGCATACTGCAGTCTTTCCTCAGGCCTTTCACCTTGTCTGCCTGAATTATGTCTCCCAAGAGGAGTCTTTGAAAAGCTGCTTGCTACCCTCTCAGGTGTCCTTTGTCATAATTATTATTATAGTCCATTGTCCATGTTTGATATTTTTAGATAACAAACCAAATTCCTACTTATGATCTATAGGCTATTATTTGAAGGGGCAAGGCTTTGAGTTTTTCAACAAGATTTTGCATGAACCACCATGTATCATTTCAGTTTATTTTCTTTAAGAAAAGCCGTGCAGAAAACCAAATTAGAACAATAAATTAAACTATAATCGGTTAAAGAGAATTGGGGAGCAGAGGGAAAAATGAAGTACTAAGGGAAAGTAATCAGGGATTTAGCATCCTCTGAAATGATAGTCTTTGTTTGGCACTAGAGAGTTAGCAGAAGAGGTTAATGAATTACAAAGTAGGTCCAAAATCTAGTCAGAAGAAAAAAAAATACAGTTGCAGATAATTTTCTAAGATTATAACATTTTAATCTTTAAAGCTAGAAATGACTTCATGCTAGAGCATCTGAGACTGCTTAGTTTGTTGCCATATATTAAACACCTTTTTGAAACCTTTTTGGAGGTTTTCTGCTAATTATATGAAAGATGACCTATAGCAGGAACATTTTAAGACAGCTTCCATATTAAGAGTATGTATTGCATGTATCAGTTCTGTTGCCTTTTAGGTACCAAATAGATTTGCCTACTTTAGATATTTAATTCTTTTTATAATGGAGAAACCTTAGCAAAATATCTAAGATAATAGAGAATCTTGTAATTAGAAGAATTAATGATTTGTAATATGAAAAGGATATTTTGAAACAAGAACTGAGTTTTCAAACACATGCCATTTGTTAATCAACCCACAGTTATAATATGGAGTCATTCTTCTTCATAAGGTTAATAAATAAAATATGTAAACCTACCTATTGGATAAAGTCACAATCAAGCTATATTATGACTTTGTGATATGGGAACCCATATATAGGTATCTGGGGTAGGGAAGGGGGCAAGCAGGGGCAAATAATAAAAGATATAATGTGGTTTCACAAATCCTATGAATTATGTAAAGATGTTGTGCCATGTATTAAAATAACACAAGCATGAAAGGATGGGTTTGGCTGGTGACACCACAATGAATATTTTTTTTAGTATGGTCTATACTAAATGACTATGCTCCCACCAATAACCTGAAGTTGTTTTAAGATTGTGCTGAAGTCACTAATTTGTGCACATCATAATTAATTAATTCAGCATTGCATTCATACATACTACAGAGCAGGCGGTCTCCAAACATGGCAACTTTAAGACATGCTGGCTGAGGAATTCTGGGAGTTGAAGTCCACAAGTCTTAAAGTTGCCAAGTTTGGAGATTCCTGCTACAGGGGACTGTATAGGTCTGTGGCACAGGTTTTTTTTTTTAATTTTAATTTTATCAGGGAAAATATGAAAAATAGCTGTGCCATCACAGATATATTAGTTGCATGCATAGCCTACAGGAAGAAATGTGTGCAGCTCTAGACATATTGGTTTACAATTATTTTTGCAGTTGAATTGGTCTTAGGCAGCTAGGTTTAGGCATAATTGCAGTTTTGTATCTTATTTGTTCAATGTGTTACTGCAACATTGTGTTAGATTAGAAAATAAATTAAAATTTTCTTGAGCTAATACCTAAATCAACCAATCAATCAAATTACCACATATCTAGTGATTTCAAATCCCCTTACTTGAGGTAGTAATAGCGAGCTGCTCATTGCAACAAAGTTTACTACTGTTTGTTTAAGTGTATCACAACAGTTCAAGTTAAACATAACCCTGTCACAAAAAGGTTATTGGAAAGGTATGCAGCTTAGCTTTCCTTTTTCTATTCGTGGCTCAGATATAATTTTTTTCCTATCTTCACTGATTTAGCTGAGTCTCAGACTGAACCTGAACATCCAAATTGGGACAGTAACAAGAATTTTGGCTGTAAAGTTAATCAGCAAAGATTATTATTGTCAATTTTTTTCCTAAAGGGTAACCTATATGAATGACACTTTTTGTACAAAACCCATTTCAGTTCTTGTTCTTTTTCCATAGCATTATGAGCCCTGAATTTGTGCAACTGTTTTGCTACTGTTTGTGCTTTGCTATGCTACTAACTGCTGTTATGCCAGCCTGATCCTACCAGGCTGCTATGCTGAACTCTTAAATTACTGCTACTGTGCTATGTACACTAATGTAATATATGGATATTCGATAAAAACCGCAGGACACTAAGTACTATGCTTAGGCAGGAGTTCATTGTTCTAATGCTGAATGGATACAGATATTGGCTGGAAGGCTTTTTATCCAGTGAAGGTTAAGCAACACAGTTAATTTACTATCTAAACAATTCTAAGTTTAAAGCCAATGTTCATGTTGCATGTGGGAGACTGGCCCCATATTTTTCTACTTATTTGCTAAAACGACTGTGGTGTGTGTTTCAACATTTGACTTTTATTAAATCAAAATGTGCTTTTCAAATGCTAGCTTAGGCTCGTGGGTATTGAGTTACTCACAGAAGGCATTCGTTCACATTACACAGTGTCCTTAAAATATTCTCTCTTATGACCCATTCTTGTAATTCCTTTAGTGCTGATCTACTACTAAATTCATTGAAAGGTTTATAAGTAGATGCTTTGATGATTTGGACACTCTAGATTTTGTTTCTCATGAAACTCCAGAAGTGTGATATCTCAGCTTCTTTTCCACACCACAGTGCAGCTACCAACTGAATAAACATACAGTTTTGATTCAGAACAGATCAAAGGTGGATGTTGATTTGTTTAAAAGCTATCCCAGTGAGAGATGATTTGCATGTCTGAATGAATAAGCCCAGCTAATGCTATAGCTGGAATCTGGCTGAAGATCTACTGCAGTTTTGGTAGACGTTCAGCTGCAGGACACCATTGACTGAGCATCAAATAAACATATGTGAAAATGACTTAATACTTATAGTGCCACATAGATCTGTTGGTCCTTGAAATCCATTATTTTCTAGTAGCTTTCAAACTCTGCGATATAGTGCCATTTACATTTATATGTATCATCTTCCCAAATTGAATATGGAATTTTCAGTGTACATTTACATTCTGTTTTGTATGATATCATTAAAACTACTTGCTATGCATAGTTGATCCTATATATACCTCTTTGTTTAAAAAAGCAAGCTTCTCTGCACATATATACAGGCAATGTAGGAATATAGACAGAGATGTTATATCTATATTTTGCATTTTTTAAAGATTGAAAATGGAAATGAAGGCATGTTCTATCTCAATTCCATTCTGATACTTTACTATATGAAGCCACTGAGTGAGGTCATTCAATATCATGGGATTCAGAATCATCCCTAGCCAATTATACCTCTCTACCATGTGCGAAGCAAGGAATGCTGTTCTGATCCTATCTTAGTTCCTGGAGTCAGTAAGGTCTGGATGGGGAGAATCTGCCTACGATCAAACCCTAGCAAGACAGAATGATTATGGATCTTTGCCCCCCTGGGATTAGGAGAATTGATATTTCTGACTCTGGATGGGTTAACATTCTCCTGAACAGAATTAGGATGCAGTTTCAGGATTCCTATACTTGTGGTTCCTCCTGGAAGGTGGCAGCTATTTAGGTGGACCTATGCACAAATTCATCTTGTGCATCACTTGTTCCCATTCCTGTACTGGGAGGCCTTGCTCATGGTCACTCATATCAGGCACCTCCAATTGATTTACTACAATCACTCTACATGGGGCTACCCTTGAAGTGTACAATAGTTGCTGGGTACCCTGTGGTTTGCCCAGGTTATATCACTGTTGTGTGAGCTATACTGACTTCCAATTATTTTTTGAGTGTAATTCAAGGTCTGGTTATCTACATTAAACCCTGCATGGCACAGGACCAGGCTATTCTCAGGACTATTTGTCCCTGAGGTTATGTCTCACTAGCTCAGAGAAGGTGGACCTGCTCCAGGTCCATTCCCTTAAATACTGTCATTTGATGGGATTTTGGAGGTGCACCTTCTCTATAGTCACCCCCCCCCCTGCAATAGTCTTCCACTCAAGATTCAAGGAGGGACTTCTACTATTTTAATTTTTCTGAAGGTCATGAAGACGTGGCTCTTCCCCTCAAGTATTTGATGAGGATGGGGATTGATTCAGAGGGGTAATAGTTTGATCTGGTGTCTGCTGCTTTTATTCCTGTTTTATTGATTAGAGTGAGTTGCCTAGGTTCAATAGGTGGGCTGGATAGCCGTATAAGTTCAATCAGTCAATCAGCAAGCAAGCAAGCATAAGAAGAAAAGCTAAACATTCAACTTACAACTTATTGGGGATGGCCAACATGTAATAACATACCTGTACACAAAAACTGTATATTTGTCCTGCAAAATAGCAATGGCACTTAGACTTATATACTACTTCACAGTGCTTTATAGCCCTCTCTAAGCAGTTTACAGTGTCAGTATATTGCCCACAACAATCTAGGTCCTCATTTTACCACCCTTGGAAGATGGAAGGCTCAGTCAACCTTGAGCCGATTAGAATCAAACTACTGGCAATCAGCAGAATTAGCCTGCAATACTGCATTCTAAACACTGCGCCACCTCAATTTGATTAGACACCTTAAGATCCCATCTGTCTTGGAGAGACAGTATAGCAGAAGATTCACTCTTATGCTACTCCATAGATACACTAATGTATACTTTTAAGTGATAGTGGCACTAATAGAAAAGAAGAATTAAAACCACCCTTCTTACTTTTTTCCTCTTCAACCAAGCCTTTTGAATTTCTTAATTAATTATGATTTTACAGACTGTGTAATTTTAAATATGGATTTTAATTAAAATATTTTCATTTTTGTTAGCTGCTCAGGATTCTGGGGAAGGGGGGGTGGGCTACAAAAAAGAAATGCAACCCTTTAATTTATTTGCATATGCATGAGCCCTATTCAATTCAGTGGATTTGATTAGAAATTTAGAGAATTGTATGACTGATTCCTTGAATATTTTTGTTTTTTGCCTTATTGTTCAATATTAATTCTGTCATTCAGTTTTGGGTTTGTTTTCTGCTACATATTAAATCCCACAATAATAATAATCCCTGAATTGATATACGTATTTCTTTATGTATAAAATGATGTAGGGGAGACCCCAGCTTGGATCATTCATTATGTGACTTGAAAAAGGTTTATTACTTTGTGCAGCAGTGCGGTCACCTGGCAGTGGTCATTAGTGTTTTAGTCGTTTTTCCTTCACAACAATGCACAACATGCTAATTAGAGGGTTCTGAAAGCTAAGCAACCTGTTTTAAAATCAGACATTTTAATTTGCAGCTTTAATGGCTATATTATAATAATGGGCTTTGAAAAACTCAAAAGGGCATTTCTCATGTTCCAGTAGCGAGGCCCAATATAACAGAGGATGACAAAATTAAAAATCTCATAATATGACCTTTGCTTAGGATAAAAGGCTGTTTCAAAACAATTCCCTTTTGTTCTTTGTTTAAGCCATTACTCCAAAAGGAGACTTCGATTAATCTAAGTAAATGCATCATTACAGTTCTAATCCATGTCCTTCTGTCAGTGTCTGTTTTAATTAAATAAGAAACACTATCAGAAAGATATCATGCACAAAGCTGTGTTGGGAAAGAGAGATTCAGTTGATCGGGGTAAGATTAAAAAAGGCTTTGCTATTTTGTCTACTTGTAAAGTCCCAGGAGCTACCCTGTTGAAAATAAAGAGGGGAAAATGTGGAGAACAATTTAACACGGCACTTCTTGTTATCACTATTATCACTATTATTTTGGTAAAATTATTCCTGTAGTGAAGCTAATTATTTAGAGAAATTAATAAGAGAAACTCTGCAACAACTTGGCTTTTATTCTTCCTGTGTTTAGCTTTCTTAAATAATGTAACATCTTTATGTTTTCTCCTGTAATGTCAGTTTTTTAAATGTGTTTTGTATAATTAAAAGTGACACTGTTTTAAGTACTTAAGTATATATCAGATTAATGTTGAATTTGAAATGTTTGTGGAAATCTTGAGATAATGATTTTTTAAAAAATAAATCTGGTATAAAATTAAGATATTTAATCTAGCTAACATTGCTCTTCCTCAGAATAAAGTTCTAATATCCCTCTTTGAGTTTGTTGCTGCACTCAGACCAAAATACTTAATCTGATGAAAAATATACAACACTGAGTTTAATTAATTTAGCCTAATACAATGAAGATACGAAACAAAACAAGAATTGTATAAATCAAGATATCTTGTTTACAGCCTAATACATTAATATATTTTGTTTTTCAGATCACAAAAAGGTACTTGACTTTAAAGGAAATATGATTCTATGACCAAGAGCTTGTATGCAATGAAAATAAGTATTTCTCCTATTAAAACACCAATCTTTCAAGGTATAAAAGCAACACTTTTTTAAAAAAGAGAAAAAAGTATAGCAGTCAAAAATGAACTTCTTATGAAAATATCAGATGTTTATGTCAAGATAGTTCTACAATGCAGTTGAAATCTGATTATTCCTATTTGTTTTGACTTTGGACTTCCAACCCTTCAAATATTTGCCTATATACTTGTGTATATATATATATATATTGTGTGTGTGTGTCTGTGTGTCTGTGTATATATCTCATCGCTTTCTTATTATCCAAATTTGTATATGCATGGCCACAGGTTAATAAAAAGATGTTTATTACTATATTGTTAGTGTGTGTGTGTGTGTGTGTGTGTATGTATCACTGCATGATAACTACCTACTTTAAACTTTCTCAGGCTCTCAAAAAAATGCTGTTCTGGCAGCGATTGGCAATTGTTGTAGGATACTAATAATGAATTCCCCTTGGTTGCAAACTCCCTTGTTATAACCATTTCCCTCCATTGGTTACTTGTGAGCAGCTTTGTCCCTCCTCTTTTGGGAGGGAGCAAAAGCTTGGTTGGAGTTCAGTCAAATGCTATGTAACTAGGTAGTTACTGCAGTAGAAAGAACAAAGACCTATTAATACAGAATAAATCCTTGGACGTTAGTGATCTCTAAGTGGATAAATGTTTATAAACAGAAATTGTCTACCATGTGTTAGAAATATTGTAAAAATACTGTAAAAATACACTTTTTATAATATAGTGTGTACATACATACATACATACATACATACATAAAAGTTTCATCTGTAAACTTTTGCTGCAGCACTACATACTGTTAAAAAGCATTTTTATGAGGATTTGGCACCTGCTGGCATGTTGAAAGATAAGGCATATGAGACCTCAGACTGAGGGAGCTAGCAGAAATGTTGTCTGGTACAATAGCACGGTATATTGTCCTAATGGACAATATCTCTATGTATTCCTCTTATTCCTTGTTTATTGTCCCCTGTTTTTTTGTTTCTGTTATGTCTGGAGGAAGTATTTGCCTTTTTTGAAGTGGGACATCATATATTGAAACTGAAAAAAAAAAGTTGAGCTGTATTTTGCATTACTTTTGATGATTAAATATTGTACCATAAATGGTTGAATGTGTGCATTGTTTATTAAAAATAATGCTGAGTTTTAAGTAATTATATGAATATGCAAGGTTGTATCTTGAATAAATCATGTTTTGTAATTCCCTAATTTCCTAATTAACTGAATGTGTCCAATAGAAATATACAGTTTATTAAGGGACTAGAAAGACTAAAGAAGTGTCCTCTTTCATTACAGTAGCTAGGCAAGCAATGATATCTAGTGTAATGTAGGCAGTAGCAACAGTCTTCTTCAAATAGTAGTACTCCTGTGTCTGTGGTTTTTAAAAAAGAATCTCAGGGGGTCATGAACAATCCTGGCAACCGCTTCTAAGGATTTCAATAAATAGGACTTTTTATCCAAAACAATTGCCTTTTATATTACTTTTAAACAAAACTACTAGTCCATCAAGAGTCTCAAAAGGAAAAACAATTCTGCAGAGTGCTGGTATGGCAGAGCAGACCAATCATTATGGCACCCATTCTCTAGTCCTTTATTTTTCAAGTTCGCAACAATAGGTTGTTGATTCAATGGACAAGACCAGAACAATTAAGTTCTCTGTTTAGCAGCAGTGCAGCATTTTAATGCCCTCCTCTAATAATGGTCTCATTATTGTTATTCTAAGACTGGGCCTCAGGAGGATGAATATTTGCTGGAGGTACGTCATTATTTTGCAAATTTCGATTAGCTCATCATGTTGTCTGTACTGTGAAAATCGTAGCTAATTAGAGCAGCCAGTTAGACTACCAGCTTCTGAGCTTATGAGTTAAAAGGTAGCATACTTGATAGGCCAGTGATGTGAAAAAGGTGGTTAAAAGGAGGATTAGAGCTGTTGCCTTAGTAACTCTAACTTCCATCTGTGAGGGAACAATGGACTTGTGTTTCTCCCCACCTTGGTGTAAAAATTGGTTTGTTTTGAAAGGACAGGGCTCTTTATTTGACAATCTGGAATTCAGTCTGAGTGTAGTTTTAGTTCTTAGGAAAGACCATTGGGGATAGGCAGGGTGAAAGGTCATGGTGAGCTCAAGGACATGAAAGCCTGTTGTCTCATGTAACAATTGCAGATTGTTTTGTCTTATTATTTCTAGCCAACTACTAAGTCAGGTGATGGAACAAATACCTCCAGATTAGTCAGGTGAAACAGGAAAGAGAGATAATGTACCTTTTGGAGCACAAAAGATAGCTAAAGTTCATTCTTATTAAACAAAGTTGCATTTATTTGTGTCCATAGTCTGGAAAAAAACAAAAGATGAAACTTGTTTACCAAGCCACAGAGTTCCTTGGCGATTTTGTACCCTACCCCCCCCCCCCCCCCCCCCCCCCCCCCCCCCCCCCC
>NW_015386171.1:799026-820787 GCF_001527695.2 Protobothrops mucrosquamatus | reverse complement strand
ATCCACAATGAATAATATTCACTACAATATGAAGGAGATTTGCTTCCAGACTTTATAATGTTTTTGTCTGCAGCACCTCTGATGGAAACAATACAGTAAATAAGTTTAAAACCTTCTATTACAAAGCCCCCTACTCCCACGTAAAAGTATACATTTGCTACTTGTTTTGTGTGAAGAGGAGGTCAAGCTTCTTTGTGTGAGGTTTGATCTTGAAGAGATTTTTCTCTTTGTCTGTGGGGAACATAAAGGCACTTCAGGGCTGTTTAATAAAACAGCTCCAGCATGCTTTTTGCAGGAAAATTATTTTTGTTAAAGTAAAAAGGCTGCAATCTTCTGGATTTTGCCCAGGGCTCCCTAAAACGAACTCCCTGCTTTTTAAAAAAAGGAGAAGCAAGGCTGAACTTTCCATTATTTCTTTTCTCTAACTTTGCACCTTAGTTGGCCAGAGCATCCTAATTCATTTCTTTCTTTTTCATCTCAGCCAGAACAAATTCATCCGGTATTTCCCAAACAAATCCAGTTTTTAGCCTCTGAAACCCTCAACCTGCTGGAAATCTAAAAAGAGCCAAATATCTAGGATTTCTGCTGGGTTTTCAAAGAGGTTGATCACATGCCCTCTGACCCTGGGCCAATCCATTAGGTTTCTTCTTTGTTTCAGGGCTGCATGCCTTCCCAGTGCTTGTTCATTTACCTACCTGGCTCTCTAATTCCTCTTCCTACTCTCTGCTCTTCTCTTTATGTTCCATTTCTTCTTGGGGATCCCTGCTCTTTTCTTTTCTTTTCCACCTCCAGTATGTTCCTTCCAATGCTTGTGTCTAGCCATTTTGCTCCTTCTCGGTCCTACCTTCGTTGCTTGTCCGTTTTCTCTCCTCTTTTCCTACTGCAAAACCCAACCCAGGATTTTGCCTTCATCTTTCCTTCCTGACCTCCCCACCCAGGGATCTAGTTTGTTTCCCCGTCTTGATCTATAGTCTAGGATCTATTTTTCCTCGTCTGTTAATTATGACTGGACAACCCTATGAACCATTGGACCATCCTTTGAGAGAAAGGTAGTGCAGTTTGATGTGATCAGAATGAACATTAAATTTTAGGCTGATTTTTTTTTTTTACCCCATAGCTGGATAGTCCCATGTTCACCCAAGAAGTGTATATATCATAAATAAAAAAATAATTGTAGTGGCAAACAAACTTCAGTAATAAATCACCCTTTCCTTGCTTAAGTAGATAAACAGAACGAGCATGGATGTACAGTGGGGGTAGGAGCAACTTCTGACTTCCTGCCAGCTTCCCCATTTACTTAGCTTGTGAGAAGTAGGCAGGGATCATAGGAAATCACAATCACATGACTGTGGGGATGCTGCAGTGGTCACAACTTTGTGAATAAAACTGGTCTGAACATTGGAGAAATTTCAATTCCAGGGGAATAAGGGGTCTCAAATTTTTTAATGCATTTTTTAAGTAGACAGATATTAGCAACTTTGATTCAGAAATTATTGTGGTATAATCTTTGGTATAACCTGGGGAGGCAAACAGATACAATAAAAGTTTTAGTACTATATAGAAGATAACAATGAGGCAGACTCTGACAAATATCATTACTTAAGGTGATGGGGCAGTGAAGGGATTGAAGGATCATGAGGAATAGAGAATGAATGTGTGCATACTATGCATTTTGAGTGGTGCAGTGTATGTGCATACATTGTAATTCTGAGTTAAGTTACCTTTTTGAGAATTGGCTACTGATTACTATGCTTAACAGACTAGGCAGTGGACAAACCTTAACAATAGCTATGTTTTCCCATTTTTATCAACTTGGCCTCGTTTGAACTGTAAAAAAAAGTGATTCTGGATGTTTCTTATCTTTTCCTTGCCCCTGGCTGCTTTAACATTTTCTCTCTCTCTGCCAAGACAGATGGACAGCCTTGCATAAACTGATAACTGAAAATTTTGCAGCTAACTAATCATAGGAATAGTCAGTCACATTTATTTTATATTTGAAAGTACTAGCAAGTGTTGCTGTATTGGCTCCTGGGTCCAGAATCAATGAATTCATGAAGAACTGGACATAATGTGTTGAACAGTGTTGGTTACTCGTGTAAATAGATTCTAAGAACAGGAAAACCTTAATTGCCTGAACTTGGAATGTTGGTTTAATGGGTAAGTAGTTTCTGTAATATTTATAGCTATGTTTTGAGTCTCAAGTTTTAACATTTTGAAATAAATCCTGTAATAGTGCAATTTATTTCTGGTTTTATTATTTTGTTATTCCTAAAATTGTGAATGAAAATTTCTGAATTGTAAAGAAAGGTGAAGCAAAGGGTTAACAAACGAGAATTGCAAATGAACTGATCTAGAAAGTTGATTATTAATCCAGCAAGAGAAAAATATCCATCTAGTAAGCAAGAATTAGTACCCAAAGAGCTGATAATATTGCTCAGCCTGTTGGTGTGGAATGGCAGAATCAGGTAAGCAAAGATATCTTCTTAGGGTGATTAAACATTTTCCTTAGTACATATCTAATTTTAGTTGATTTTTAAAAAGCTGATAGTACATTCTGAATCACTTTCTCTCATAAGTAAATAGAATACTTTTGAAAGCTACTTTGGCAATAACTTTGCTTTATGTTACTGGATTGTAAAATACCTTTTAAATCCTAGAATTGTTTTGTGGTTATGTACAAGGAGATTAGGGAAAAACATCTTTAATAAGGCGTTAAACAGAATAATCTTTTATAGTACAACTTCAGAAATGATATTATTTCTGTTACATTGCAAATCTAGGTATAAGGGAAAAGTAAGTAAACAGATTGATTCTGAATGTAAGGGTTTCTGCTTGATTGTAAAAACAATGGAGAACGTAGCTATGAGACGATGTAGTAATGTCTTTTAAAGTACTTAATTTTCAGTAAAATGAGTTTCACAGCTTACACATTAGGAGAAAAAAGGCAACAAGAAAGTAGAGACAGGCTGTGGCATATTTATTGGAAAATGCTCAGCAATCCAAAGCTTTTTGTTATTGGAAAGGAATAATTATTAGCCAGATTTTCTAAAGAAGGACTTCTTCACAGAATGATTGTCAGATGCCTCGTCTTCCCAGTTATCAGTTCTGCATTTTCTGTGCTCTTCTAGTCAGTCATTAGACACAAACAAATTAATTTATCTTTTAAGCAAACAGTCCTCAGAGAACAGCATGAGTACTAGGCCCATTTCAGTCAATCCTGTTCATTCCAGTGGAATATGATTTCAGCATGAGAATCTTTGTATGCAAATATATATTGTATCTGACTGTATGAGGGCCACGCTTAATATAAAGGATTTACTTTTATACACAAAAAAGATAAAATAGGGAAGGAGGTGGAAAATAACCACATTGTACACACTTATCATTTGAATATCACTGTAGTCTGGTTTGTGGAGAATAGGGTTAACTTGTGATAGAGACCCAAATGTTTCATAGGAAATGAATCCTTTATTTGTTTCTGATGATGCTAACATTATGCAGTCTTCCCAAAGTATATTTTCAAATAAAGTGTGTATGTTTGTGTTATAAATGCATCATATTACTTATTGTTTAACTATAAAAATTAATAAAATTTTCTTATAAAAAAAAAAGTATGTAGAAATGCATTGCTGCAGCACTGATGCATCTGGAATATCACATATTAGGCTGTCTTCTGATAAAAAAGTATCTTTAATTATATATTGAGTTTTAATTGGCAACAAATTGATATATGCTAACAGATATCATAACCATAGAAGAAAGTGTGAACAAAACACCCCGTTTCCGGGGATATGGATTAGTTAACTAGCTAGTTGAGGTATGAGACACAAGCTCAGAAGCAGAGCTTACTTCATGATGATGGAGATGGAAGGATGTCTCTTCTAAGATCTACATAGTCTACATAAACCATAGTTGTTTTAAAAAGGTTTTAAAGGTAAAAATCTGTTGCCAAACTATTATTAGAGGCACCACTGTTATTTATCATTTTATAAAATTCTGCAGTGTTATCAGTCATGGCCAGCACAGAATTTTGTGAATGTGATTAATGATAGAAGTGCAGGCATCACAAAATAGCTCTTATTGACCCTTCTGTACTTCATGTTTGTTTTCTTCTTCGAAGTCTAGGTTGGTTTGTGGTTTAGAACAAATTGAGATGGTAAAGAAGTCAGTAGACATATAGAGGATGGAAAAGTGAAAGGACAGTTCTCTCTTCTAAATGAAACCAAAAGCTTGAATGAACAGCTTGAAGGTTATTGTTATTTTAAAAGGCAAATATCCAAGTTCCTGCTGTCCTTGGGCCTGTTTCTCACCCACCAGGACCCACACACTTTCCCCCACCCCTGATTACTCTATTACCTTTTGGATCTCTGGAGCTACAGAGCTCATGTTGGGGAAGGAGACCAGGCTCTCCTTTCTTAATGTGAGCTCCATAGATCCAGAACTGTAGAGATCTATAAAAGATAATTGAAAGATTGATGACAAGGGGTAGGGAGGAGGGTGTAGGAACTGATGGGCTGGGAAGCAGTCCCAAAGCCTGAGGGGATCCTAAGAGGCAAGATGGGGGGAAATAGACGGGGCCACTGCAGTGTCCCTATGGTTTGTTTTTAAGGGCGAATCCGCCCAAATTTTGTGCATGTGACTGCAGGCATGCTGCAGAAACTGCAGTTTTGAAACGTGATCATAAATAGCTTTTTTTGAGGGGGGGGGAGGTCTGTCATAATTTAAATCATTGCTAAGTGGTTGTAAGCTGAGGACTACCTGTACATGAATTGTGTACATGAGAAAAGCAGTTCAGCTAATCCGAATAAAGAGAAGAAACATCAAAAATAAATCAGGAGAAACTATTCCTATATTCCTAGGATGTAAAACAGAGATTAGTTCAATGATTTTTAGCCTCAGTTGTTTAATAGATTAACATTTAATATCAATTTTATCTGAGCCCTAGGATTTAACATTTTGCTTCTGTGCTAAACTCGAAGTATTGCAACTAAAGTATTACTGGGCAGAAGTGAAGAAGCTTCTTGGATGAGAAGCAAAATGTTTTTGAGGAAAAACAAAGTCCAGTTGCCTTTTGAAAAAGCAGCTTTGGGTCATGTAGAATTTGTGTATATGTATGAATGGAGGGCACAGTGGGGTCTGAGTACAAGAAAGGGGTTCAGATAAATATGAGAAAGAATTCCTGTCAGTATGAATGGTTTGCTTTAGAAGGTAATGGGTTACCATTAGTAGTTATTAAAATTAAAAATATTACTAATTATGATTGCAAAAAAATGAATTCTGAGTTCATTGCCAACTTACTAACTGGTTTAGATGTTTAATGTAAATCGCTAAGAATACGTAATTTAAACTGATTTGAATCAATCTCAAGTCTTCTGATTCACCCATTTTAGAGACAGAATAAAACAGAAAGTGTCTAGAGGTAAATGAAAAAAATCTATTCTGTTTGCATTTTCCCCCCCAAAACTCTTGCCAGGGAATTTGTACGTATGGTCATAATGGATCCAGACTTAGTCATGTTTAAAAGGGTTGATTTGGTTTATTTTCTGAATAAATTATGACTAAATAATCTTTTCTATCAATGGCTCCACTCTTAAATGACTAATACTGACTCTAAATCTCAGAAGTATTCTGGAGGCACCTTTTCTGTCTATCACATTTCATTAAAAGGCATAAAATTTTATGAGTTGCAGCTCAAGAAAGTATATGCCTTTAAATAAAATTTGTTATTTGGAAAAGACACTACCAAATGACTCTTGATTTTTTTTGCCACCATAGAATAACATGGCACTCATGCCACATTGGCTCTAAACCTATGATTGAGATCACACTCTACACTAAGCAATAACACAATTATTTAACTTTAGATCAGTTTATTGTGTGGCACTTTTTTCCCAATAGTACACGACGAAGCAAATCATGTCTTCATCACACAATAAATTTTACCAAATGAGAACTAGATGCAGCATCTGCTGCATATCTTCACACAAGCTGGTGCACTGTAATCTGCAAACACACGCACACACGCGCGCGCGCGCGCGCGCACACACACACACACACACACACACACAAAGAGATCCAGTCTCTGGACACCTCTGAAGAAATACCTTTTTCTTTCTTTCTTCAGCTCAGGTCTGGATAGAATGAACTTTCCAGCCACATACTTATTTTCCCAGCTTGTATTTCAGAACAAAGTCTGGGAAGAAGATCCAAATGTGTAGAATGACTGCACATGACACACATGACTTGGAAGTCAAACATGACACACCCCACTGAATGCAGACTTTAATATATTTGCATTATACCAAATATTTCAAATTAAACTATTTTAAGGGATGTTCAAAGCAAATTTTTAAAAACATGCTTTATCCTTCCAATTACAAGGGATTTGACCAGTCCAGCATCCCCCAGCTTGGTATCCTCCTTAAAACCACATCTCCCAGAATTCTAAACTTTTAATTATTTTTCTCTTACATATGGCATAATAAAATACTAGTAAATCTAGACTGCTTTATTAGTCAGTGCCAGGAATCCATTTAAAAACCATTATAAATTTCAGCTTATAAGTAGATGGTTATGGACCAGTCACTGTTTTCATCTCTTAGTAAAAGGAAAGTAAAAAAGTGTTGTCTATTGCAGGGGTCCCCAACCCATGGTCTGGGCTGCGGCATGCCAGCACTGGGCTGTGGCATGCCAGCAACCAGGCCTCACAAACAAAGCCCCATCTGTGGTATGCAGGCAGCACACAAAACCACGCACCCTCCTGTCCACAGAAAAATCTCCATGTAACCTGTCCCTGGTGCCCAAAAGGTTGGGGACCTCTGGTCTATTGAAAATAAACTCAGCCTCAAATAATAAACATGGTAGCAGCAAATTCATGTTAGTGGAGATTTAACATATTTCTGCCATATGCAAAACTCTGGCAGGTTTCTTCCAGGGAAGACCTATTAACAGTGAAGATAATGATTTTCCCATTCGAGTGTTATTTTAATCATTTCTAGAAATGAAGTACACAAGTACAACCTTTTCAAGAGTTGATAAAAAGGAGTAAATAAGAAAACGTTCAGATTGAGGCCTAACCCTGATTAGGGCTGAAGAACTTGCAGCATTGAGCATTCAGAAGTCCATCCTTGGCATCTGTCAGCAACTCTGTAAAGCAGAGGATTTTGACTGGCAGCTGCAGAAATTAAATAAGTTTTTCAATTCAGATATTAATAGAATTAATTATGAAGGGTATATATTTAAGTGCAACCATACTTTAATTATTTTTATTAATTAAAGTAGCAATAATGGGCTTCACATAAAGCAGCCGCGTGTACAGTAATAGCAAGTCAGGAATTACACATTTTCTCTTTCTCCACTCCCTCTTTGCTTTTTAAGACAGGAGATGAATACATTCTCATTAGTCTGCTTCTCCTTGCACTTCAGTTAAAATAGATGGTTTTCTAATTCTGGATAGCTACAATGACTTAAAGATCTGTTCTCCTTAACTTGATTCAAATTTTGGTATGAGTGTTATGATTGCATAGGGAAAAGAAAAAAGCATTTTGTTGAATTCTTGTTTCTTTCAAAACAACACTTGCTTTTCTTTGGGCTAGCCTGCAAACAGCTAGGCCGAAGACCTTTTATAAAAGCTAAAATAAGATTCCAGCAGAACATAAACCACTGGAATGTCTGTCCTTGTTGCATGCGATGACCAATCCTGTCTAGCCTCCCTCTGTATAATACACAAAGCGGCATGCCTGTGTAGAATGAATATGTTGCTTTTTAAAGAGGTTTTCTACCTAGAATAAATTAGGTGGCTGTTTGGAATGGTTGTTTATTTTTAGGAGTGTAGTAACTACAACATTTTTGTTGAACAACCTGGCCACAGCATGTGAGTAGGCTGAACTAATGCATTCACATATTAACAGCTCCCTGGAATAGTAAGCAAACTATGTTTTTGGAACATCATCTCTAACTCTTTCAAGCAATAACCCATTTAAGAATGCTACCAGTGTTCAGGTACCATTACATTGGCTGGTACAGTTTGTGTGGTTTTTCTTTGTAGTAACTTTAACTTAAAGACTATTTCCTGAGAACTAACTGAAGATCAAATGTAGTAAATTAAAGGAGATACATATATGCATGTGTGTTTGTGTGTGTTCACTTATCCAGGAGCTAGAATATATATGAGCAAAGGTTCAGTGTTAACTTGATCTCTAATGTGAGGCTAAGAATAGAACTCTGAAGAAGCGTGATCTGCAGCTCATATATTGTTCTGAAGTGTCCAACAAAAAGCAACTTATTCTAGCAGAGAAGGAGAATTTCTCTATACTGTTTTCTGTCACTATACAAAAACTATGGATTCATGCGGCTGGTAATATGCAAATACCTTGCTCAGCTAAGATATATTCAAAAGCCGGAAGAATCTTGTGCTTCCCACAGTAGCAGCTGTTCTGGCAATGGTGAGTAGCTTCTTTATGAAAGGTCTTTTAGTCACTTAAATGTATTTCCAAGCATCTTTATTCATATGATGACATGATCCATATTATTATTTAGGTCTGTATCCTATATATAGAATCGCCATTGGTCCCTGTGCGGTATTTGGCAATTGTTTTTACATTCCAGATAAAATTGTATTGATAAAGTGATAATGTTGATAAAGGTGGAAAAGTTTGGCTTTCCCAAATCTCTGCCCACTGTTACGTGAAAACTGTGAAAATCACTTCCTAATGTGATCTAGAGTCTGTTTCAATGGCCCCTGAAAATGATAGAAGCCAAAAGAAAAGCAGTAGTACTCTAGATGTATCTCTGTAGAATCCTGGCCAATTCTCACTGCCAAGCAAATTAGTGCTATTGTGATAAAACCATTACTTCAGTTGGGAAAATTTCCTCATGAAGGCACTCACTTTGAAGAACAAATTATTCTTGCTGAGACACATTGCATTCTGTTTTTCAACTTACATAACATTCCTGCTCTTATGTTAAATAACACTCCTCAAATTCCACGTGTCAGAATCATACTTAAGACCATGCACAATCCCAAACCTGTGAATTGAGATTTTAAAATGGGTGCAATTAAATGGCACATCGCTGTAATGAAAATCTGTTTCCAGTGTTTCCATGTTGTTATTTGCAAAGCGGTTTTATACTGCATGGCCCATTCTCTTCTCTTCCTTTTAAGGCTATCGTCACATTACAGTTGCTGCAGGCTGAGGTAACTATTAATGGTCCTGTGACAACTGCCTGTTGAGCCTGATTAGTATTTCTGAGTATTGTAAAGGACTAAATACTCAGTAAAAAGTATAGCAGTTTCATTTTTGGTTTTCTTTCCAATGCTCATTGTAGGAAGTAATAATTGGAAAACAAAAGGCAAGATGCCTAGTAGTGTAGCTGCCTGACTATTTGTGAGATCATTATTTTAAGAATAATTAGATTTTTTTAAAATTTATTTTTATTTTATTTATTCAACTTATATGGACACCCAAGTCAACCAAGTGACTCTGGGTGGCATAAAATGACTGGGCAACAAAATAGTATTTTACTGTGATTTGGCTAGTGAGCCAAAATATTAGTTTCTTAGAAGTTTATAGTTTTTAGCTCAGTATTTCTCAACCTTGACAATTTTAAGGCATGTGGACTTCAACTCCCAGAATTCCACAGCCAGCTTGTACAAGGTTAAAGTTCCTGTTAGTACGAACAGTTATGAGAATATTTTACTTTGATTTGGCTAGTGGGCCAAAATATTAGCTTCTTATAGCATATAGCTTGTATTTTGTACTAGGTTAAAATTCCTTAGTTTGAACAGTTATGAGAATATGAATTGTAATAGTATACCACTTGGAATGAATAGTCTCATTACTTGAAGGAAGTAATTGATGGAAAAATGGTGCAGTAAACAAGTACAGATTTACTTGTATTATAAAAAACATCTCTGTTTCTTACCTTCTCATTTTATACTAGAGTCCTTTCAACCTTTTTATTGAAAAGTAGGGCAAAGTGGCCTCATCAGATTGTCTCCTCTAGATGGGCTTTCTGAAACCTGTTTTTATTCTCTCTGAACTTTATGGGAAACATCTAAACATAGGGATGCACATAAATTAATTGAAATCTTGGAATGAAATCATACACCTGTGCTAAACTACGTCAGGTAGTTTAAGTTCCTATAAAATGTGTAAGAGTAAAATTTTCCCTATTTGTTTTTCAACTCATGTAATGGCAATCTTATTTTAGCCATCTATCTATAACATTATTTTCTGAGATAAGGAAGCAAGATGAGTGATCTGAAAGAACACTGGCCTTAATAACAGAACCTAACTCTAGATTTGAATGGTGTCAGTGTGTTTCAGTTCAGTATCTTCAATGTGGGTTGAACCGAGTCTCCTCAAGAGCCAGGTTCAAGTCAATTCACAGCCCTGGCAGCCCACTGAATAACTTTGGGCCAGTCATTTCTTCTCAGCTTAACCTATCTCACAGGGTGGTGGAGAAAAAATTGGAGGAAAAAGTGTTATATGTGAGCTTGTATAAGAAAAATGGGAGAAAACAAATAAACATAAGAAGATGCATAATTTGAATTATCACACTAATCTTAAATTATCTTACAGAACCACACAGCTTTATCTCTTATGCATATGTGTTGAGATAGGCAAGGGGTTGTTTTCTATGTATACACATTATAGTTACAGACTAAATACTGCATTCTCTTGTAGTATGTCATCCATATTTTCTTTTAGTTGAAGATCTTTTCTAATTGTTCCAGAGAGTAAATCAACCTACCATGAAAGATTTAATGTTTAGTGCATTTAATTACTCAAAGACTGGTTCTTTAGTAGTAAAATATATTAAAAACAGTATATGAATTGTATAATAACCTTGCAATGGTTAGGAGTGAAAAATAAAAGCTGGGAATTTCCCTGTTCAAACTTATAAGTCACCTATAAATATCCTTAACCATAAACATTCTCTTTTTCCTAGTCCATTGGTGCTGACGTAACTGGAAAACCATGGCATCTTCCTAGTTAAGTGAATCTTGGGTTTACCTTGTGCCTTTTTCTGATCCTTTTTTGGTATAAGATCAACGTATTTAACTTCCACATTTAAATGTTTGGAATCTAGTTTAAATAATATAGTGTAAATAATTTAAACTCACATAACAATCATTGTTATTGAGAAAATCTATTGATGTAGTCACTAAGAATCAACTCCAACTTGATCGCCCATAATCAATGAATAATTAAAGATAAATACTTGAATATAATACAATTTCAAACTCAATATTTAAATAGTTTAAATAATTTAAATACAACTGCATAATAAAACTGTGTAGTTATATTTTGGATTTCTTTTTGTCCATTGGACAGCAGAGAATGGATTAATTTTTCCTGCTGCCCATAGTAAGAATGAGAAGGATCACTGATAAAAATAGAACTGAGAACTGAGGATTCTCAAGATTGCTCAGTGGGAGCGGGATAATAGATATGTGTGTGTGTGTGTGTGTGTGTGTATGTACATCTATGTGGGTGAACTGTTGCTGCTATATAAAGAAAATATGTAGGAACTGTATGATTATGAAAGAACCAAGAATAACATATTTGAAAAGTTGACAAAATGTTATTCTATGGCCAAACATGATCTCTGAAGCATGGAAACAGTTATATTTCATTTTCTGGATTTTGTGTGCATTCTGGAAAATTCCCTAATTTGTTCTGCAAAGAACTTTTCCATTCCCATGTTTTTCTTCTCCAGACAGGTTGTAGCATACTTTCAACTGTGGTTCCATCAGAGTTGAGTAGATGGGTACGATAGTTGCAGCTTAAGTTCCAGTGCTTCTTTCTCTATGATATACCCTAAGAAAGGTACTTACTTAAATCCACTCTAGAGGTAGTGTAATTCATATCCTTTCATTAGAATAAATGGGAGAGAAAAAAGGAGTTAAAAAGAAGTAAGTATAATTGGTCTGCTCAGAACAAGTTTCCAGGTTTGGGAAGTAATGATTTTTCTCCATTAGCTGAATTTTCCTGCCTCCTGTTACTATTGTTTTAATAGGGATTGGCTATACTAGGAGAAAGAACTTTTTGGTGGATTGTCTTCTTTTTGAGTCCTCGGTGAAATGTCTCGGAAAATCAATGCACTGCAGAATGTCAGTTCCTCACCTTTTTACATTAAAAAGATATCTTTTAATTGTAGAAATAGAAAGCTTTATATTCTACAAAGACAAATATTTCCACCGTTTTTATTTTCAAGAATTATTCTGGATTCCGTATGAATTGTGGAGCATCTGTTTAGTACCTTTCAGACTAGCAATTTTTATTAAGAAGCATAAGGTGCCATGAAATGTAGTTTACTTTATCAGTCATTGTGTTTATCAATATTTTCTGAGATAGTGTGAAACCTTCTGATGCATTTGAGCTCAGCAGTCTCTCACTCTATAACGCTGGCATAGTTCCTTTGTTCCAAAACACTAACCTTGAGATTAAAGTGCTTTGATAGTATTTTGTCCTTGTTTTGAATCAAATTTATGTCCCATTAACTCTTTAATACATGCTGTTTGTCCAATGCAGAATCCATAGGGGCACTGCTGGCAGATTATGCCATACAATATATTGCATTGTATGTGAAAAATATGTGAAGATACCTCTAATCTTGTATGTTGGACCCTGTGATGATGTTCTTGGTATAAAAATGGGGCAAAATAGAAATCTGGGTTTCTTGCAGATTTGCAGGGAAGAAAACACACCATTGGTTGTCACCTATAGCTAACAGCTCAAGTCACTCAAATGCATTATTAATAAGCCAAAACCCACACTGGACTATGACTTTGCACTTTCTCAGGCACTGAGTGACAGGTCCATAGTTGCATGCAGAGAGGAATGTTCTATATATTAGTGGTTTGTGTTGCATCCCTATGGCAGCATTTATTTGGTGATTTAACAAAAGCTGCATTTGTAACAAGCTGTGAGAATATCAGAATGATTACATGTGGCCTGACGTCATCATTCAAATGGCATGAGGATGTCATGAAGTCTGAAACCAGGATATCATGTGTGATAATCATGATTCCCGTTCATCATTTCCTCCCTTTGGTTTACTGCCCCACTCACATAAGCACTGCCAATCTTTTTGAGAATGCATGCATCTCGTTTTTAAAATTCCAGACATGCACACTGGCCTTATAAAATTGTGGGCCTCTGATCTGGCACTTTCCACATTGTTTTTTTTTTTAAGCCTTAAAGGCTGGTTTTATTATTCAAGCATTCTTAAATCAGGGCACTTTTAATCACTGACTTTCTCTTTCATGTGTTTTTATAATAGCTTATGTCTTATTATTGAAAATGGAAATGTGTGGCTACTGAAACTTTTAAACTGCTTTTACAATGCTATATGCTAATGTATTATTAATTTTAATAGTTTAAGTGTAAATTGGAGATAAACAACCTGAGGTTCTAAGGCTGCATGTGGGACTTGAACATCTTACAAAAGAATGGCATTTCACTGATTAAGCATTGCCACCGGATTAGACCCAGGAAGTGGATCTTCTCTGTTGTAGCTCCTTTTGGACGACACCCTCCAGAAATGTCTATGGCAGCGGTTCTCAACCTATGGGTCGCGACCCCATTTGGGGTCGATCGACCATTTCACGGGGGTCGCCAAGCAAGGCTGTCTGCCATTTTTTTTGTCCGCCATTTTTTCCCCCTTTTCCGGCGGGTGCCTTACATCCCTTGGACTGGGCCAGCTGGTAGTCGGCCTGCTCCGTCTCTGCCGCTTGCCAGCTACGCCTCGGCCGGCGCAGGGGGCGGAACCACGCATGCGTGGCGCTCCCGGGCAGGGAAAGTCCTCGACTTATGACCGGTTGGGTAGTCCTCGACTTACGACCGGTTTAGTCCTCGACTTACAACCGGTTGGGGGTCGCGGCATTAAAAAGGTTGAGAACCACTGGTCTATGGCTACCAGCCTGACCTTATTTAGACAAACTCTTAAGACTCAGCTCTTTTTCCAGGCCTTAGGTTAGAGAGAATGGCACACCTTTTGTGGGTTGCCTGCTTTGTGAGATGGTGATTTTTTTCTGTAGATAATTTTTTTGTATTTGTATAAATATGTCTTATTGTACATTTTCATATGGTATGCTGCCTAGCGTTTTAATGGATTTAGATGGCTTGTCAGTTTAATAAAATTATTAAATAATAAATAAAATAAAAATACGTAGTGTCCTGAAGCCAGAACCTGGAAGAGGAAATAATTAAACAAATTATTGTTTAATAATGTCTAATTTTAGTAATGTCTAATGTTTATTGATTAAAATTGAAATGAAAATGCATTTAGTTTTCATCCAGGCCCCTCCTGTTCTTTTTTTTTGAAATACAGCTTTGGACAAAGTGCCACTGATTCCAGTTTGGGATATTTTTGAGTAGACAGGGTTATAGTATTATTGTAAGTTAAACAGATATGCAAATTCTATAAGCATGTAAAATAACCATTATCATTATAGCTAGAAAGAAAGCTATCTTAATGTGGGGGTAGTTTATCCTCAGATATGTAATACATATGACAAGATTGCTCTTGTAAGGTCTTAAAGGATATTAAGGTAGCTATTGAAAATCATGGTTAAAAATTCATGATTATAATGGACCTGAAATCTGATCCATTACAGCAAAGGGGCCTGATTTGGTATATATAGATCTTTACTTACAACCACAATTGACCCCAAAATTTCTGTTGCTAAGTGAGATATTCATTAAGTGAGTTTTGCCCCATTTTATGACCTTTCTTGCCACAGTTATTAAGTGAATCACTGCAGTTGATAAGTTAGTAACACAGCTGTTAAGTGAATCTGGCTTTTCCATTGACTTTGCTTGTCAGAAGGTCGCAAAAGGTGATAACATGACCTTGGGACACAGCAACAGACATAAATATGAACCAGTTGTCAAGCATCTGAATTTTGATCACATGATCATGGGGAATGCTGAAAAGATCATAAGTGTGAAAAATAGTCATAAATCAGATTTTTCAGTGCCATTGTAATTTTGAACGGTCACTAAATGAACTGTTGTAAGTCATGCATTACCTGTAATATGTATTTCTAGTAGAAGAAGGCTCAAGAAAACTGACCATTATGTTTTATGTTGAAAACAGGTAGTCCTTGACTTATACCAGTTTGTTTAGTGACCATTCAAAGTTACAACGGCACTGAAAAAAGTGACCTAAGGCCATTTTTCACACTTACAACCATTATAACATCCCTATTGTCACGTGATCAAATTTCCGATGCTTGGCAACTGGCTCATATTTAGGATGGCTGCCGTGTCCTGTGGTCCAAACCTTTGGCAACATTCTGACAAGCAAAGTCAATGGGGAAGCCAGATTCACTTAACAGCTGTGTTACTAACTTAACAACTGCAGTGACTCACTTAACAGACGTGAGTACAATGCGGCAAAACTCACTTAACAACTTTCCCACTTAGCAACAGAAATTTTGGCTCAATTGTGGTCATATGTCAGGGACTACCTATAGTTGGAAATTAAGAATCCTGTTTTTAGGGGTTTTTTTGCAATTTTTTAAAAACACTTTTATTCATCTAGAGGCAACAAAACAGGAAATTTATAAATGTATTGATCAAGGAGAGAAGCAACCTAGAACTAAGGAGAAACTTCCCGACAGTTAGAACAATTAACCAGTGGAACAACCTGCCTCCAGAAGCGGTGAATGCTCCAACACTGGAAGTTTTTAAGAAGAGACTGGACAGCCATTTGTCCGAAATGGTATAGGGTTTCCTGCCTTAGCAGGGGGTTGGACTAGATGACCTCCAAGGTCCCTTCCAACTTTATTATTATTATTATTATTATTATTATTATTATTATTATTATTATTATTATTATTATTGTTGTTGTTGTTGTTGTTGTTGTTGTTGTTGTTGTTGTTGTTGTTATTATTATGTAACAACTTTTAATTTTATTTTGAGTTTATAATGGTTATATGCAGACTATTGAGATATGTATCATTTTAGTTTTGGTTGCAAAGAACTACAAATAAGCCACATTTCGAGATTATTGGGTGAAGCCAGCTAGTTACTGCGAAACAAAAGATGGATTATTTGTTCATTTGTAGTTATTTTGTTAAATATTGTTAATATAAAATGTTGCTGAGGCAATCCATTAAATTAACGTAGGGACGCAATTCATAAGCTAATTAACCTGGAAAAACCCTCTTGATTTTAGTAAGATGATTGCTTTGTAGTAAAATGTTTACATACAGTATTTGCTGGTATTAGTTATTAAATAACCAGCAAATGTTATCATTTTTAGTATTGATCTGGGGAATGTTTAAACTAACAAGTAGGTGATTTAAAACGTCTTTTATTGCCATTTGAATTGTTTAATAATCTTCTTCACAGTATTTTCTTTTCCATTTACTATTATTTCAAGTTTTAATTTCCTTTCATTGCGTATGCTTTTATTGCTTCATTTATTCACTGGCCCTTTTTTTTTTTTTACATCCATGGGGATCTTATATAATGCATTATTTCAGGTATTTTGTGCTACTCTGTTCTTTTGTGACTCTCTTGGAAGACTCATAGAGCCAGGAGGAAGAGTTCCTTACAGTTTCAAAATCTTTATATTGCTTTGTCCTGAATAAGCTGGTCAGTTCAGTTTCTTGTTCCCAATCTAATTTGTCAGGCATAAATGAAGTGCAGTCCTCATACTCCCAGTCCTTTGTGATATAGGCAGACTGACAAAAAGGAACAGATCCATTGCTAGGAAAATGAATGAAACTGTAAGTAAGGAAAGTATCGAATGTTCTTCATTTCTCTTGTGAGAATGGCCATTCTGCCTGGAGGGAGAAAAATGCTTTTTTGGTCTGCAGGTACACCTTGTCCTCATAACAGAAACAGCCATAAACCTGTACAGGAAAATCTTCCTGGGATGTTTTTAGAATCATTTTGGAGACCCAATGGATTTCAACATAAGAATAACTGGTAAACATTTTATTCATCACTTTAAGTGGAAATAATTTCTTATGATTGCATGGTTTATACATTTCAGGAATAAGAAAGTAGCACTTCTACGCTGTATTTCAGGGTCATGAATGTCTACTTTATAGCCTTCTGCCTGAGTTATATATATGCCAAGTTAGTTTTTCATCTTGATTGTAGCCATTTACACCCAGAGTCTGATATCTTGAGGATATACCAAGAATCTAATGCCCGTGCCTCCAGATCAAGTTACTTGCTTTTGGTTATAGTTCTAGGGTTTGTGTATGATTTCTAAATATATCTTTGTATTAGGTTATCAGATAATAGCCTTTTTTATGGAACAACTTCTTCCTCTGCACAATCAGTGACAAAAGATCAAGTGTAAATGTTTGACCTTTGTTATTCAGTTGCTATTGTTTATAGCTTCGTGTACTTTGTGTAGCCTATGAAATATGGCATTGTAGGTGTGGCAATCTGTTGTTTTTTTTAAAGTGCACGAAAGGAAGAATCCTGCCTAGCAAATAAATAAAAATAAAAATGCAGGAAGATCTGTAGATAGAAGCAGGGCTTTTTTTCTCATAGAACGCCCAGAACGGAGTTCCGGCACCTTTTTTGGATGGAACCTTGTAGGGTAGGCAAGGCGGGTTGTATGATGTGTGTGAGTTCCGGCACTTTTTTTTTTTTTTTTTTTTTTAGAAAAAAAGCACTGGATAGAAGTAACATGTCTTTTGGTGTTTTTTAAACATTTTGCCAGCTCCCCCAAAGATACTTGCTTTTACTGTTTACATTAGAGTTTTATGTAAAGTTTAATGCAAAGGAGAAAATGATATGGTAGGAATGAGAGCAGTAGATGAGAAAGAAAAAGCAGCACTCCTGAATTTCACCATGAAAATTTGAAAAAAGATGTTACACTAACTGCAAAATATTGTAAATTATAACACATAAATGGCAGTACAGTGAACAGTTTTTCCCCATTCACATCTGATTTTTGGAGACTGTCTGGAGAAGACCCTGCAATTTTCTTGGCAAAGTGGTCATTGTGGCCATTGCCTCCTTTCTAGGACTGAGAGAAAGTGATAAGCCCAAGGTCACCCAGCTAGCTAATGTGGGACTAGAACTCACAACCTCCTGGTTTCTAGTCTGATGCCTTAACCACTACACTAAACTGACTTTCTAATGAGTTTATTACCAGGACTTTAAAGGTGATCAAGATCAAACCAAGTGGATATACTTCTCTTCCCTTTTCATCCGTTGGGGAAGGTGATTGCTTCTGAGGACTTGCCATATTATTCCTTGTCAAGATAATTTATAACACAACTGTGGTGTCACAATCAGTTTATTCATTTAAATGGAGAGTGCACATACAGTATGTTAGTGAGAACTGTCTTGTTCCTCTTAATGGAAGAAAAGATCTTTGCATATAGGAGAACTATATGCATGGATATGAACTTCTTTTTTTAAAAAAAGGGCATCCTCATGCCAATCATATGTTAAACATATAGTTACAATCAGGAGTATTCACAAACTACAAGATTCCATTCAAAGCCAAATTGGAACATCAAAAATCAACTCAATCGCAGATTGGTTTTGAAGAGAGATAATGGAAAAACTCTACTAACCTTTGAAAAGCTAACCCAAATACAGTAGGTCACTTATGATGGGGGTTTGTCTAAATATGTTATTTTTATACATAGTTTCTGTACAAATAGTCAGGTGCCTTTTGTCAGGTGCCTATAATAGAGGCAGACATTTTGTCAAAACTGAAGTTCAGTATTTTTTTTTTGTTCTGAATATTGCCTTTTGTTCTAGTATTGCCAGCAGCTGTGGTTGGCACCTTCACAGACAGAATATGTTTCTTTGAGGTATATCTCTTGTTATCTCACAAGCAGCTGAATTAGGCTAACTGGACTCTTGTATTTGAACCTGATTTCTGATTGGTCCATGTCAGAAGTCCAAGAAAGCTGGTTCCTGATTGATACCTTGTCTGATCATTCATTTTTATAGTAATTTTATTAAACATTAAAATTCAAAATATTAAAACTAATACAAATTAAAGAATAAAAAGAAAGTACAAACAATTTTAGTAACTTATCACCTTCACTTAAAATACAATAAATCATCTCTTTTTATATGTCATGTCTTAGCTATAAAGAAATATCTGAAATCCTCATCTTTCACTCTCAATCAGCAAAATCCTATTAAAGGCTACCAGAGACAACAACGTATCTATTTTAACTTGATCAAATAAACCAACTTTATATTCTTTTATTTTATTTTTAATTTAATTTTCTGGCTCTTAATTCTCCTTTAGTTGTTGGCTGTATTTTCAATTTGCCATTTCTTCCCTGGAAGTCCCTGATTGGTCCTTTTTGAAGAAATTCCTGTTCAGTTTGTCTTTAAGCCAGGCTGATGATTGGTTCCTTGTAGAGGTGGATTTTTTATTGGTTTACACTGGAAAAATTCCACATGAGTTGGTTCTTAATTGGATTGTTTTTGAGCGAGGATACTGCTAGATGTTCTTTCTGGTGAGGCTGTTTTAATCTTGGCATGGCTCTTTTCTGTTGAAGTTACTGGAATGTTGATAGATCTCGGTGGTCTTTCTTTGTAAGTGCACAGGGTAGTTTGATGTGGCTGCCACATCTATGTGTCTTTAAATTGGACCATGTGTCCAATACAAAGCAGAGCATGTTCCACTACTATTGATTTTCAGATTGTTCTAGATGGCAATGTCTTGTGTTCTTTGAGTAATAATATTGCATTTTGTGGTTCCAAGATATATATATCCAGAACTGCAGGGGATGCAGTATTTCTGATCTAATAAAAAATCAAGTACCAGTTATTTCCGATGCTGGGCACTTTAATGCAATTTTTCAGGCACTGAAACATAGAAATAACAGTGCAATTAATGAAATTCTGCAAGACTTTGAATTATGATATAGTTATTCAGAAATCTCATCCTCGAGAAGTTGAAAGATTTTGCCCATTTAAAATATTAAACAATTTTTAAAAAATGAATTAAAATATTTAAATTGGAGGTTCTGGGGATGGTATCTGGAATGGTTTGTATTTCTTGCATGTTGATGTTATTGAACATTGATTTAAAGTTTAAAGCACTTATACAGTTTAACGAGTTCTTTAGAAATTAGGATCATTATAACCCAAAAGTTAACAAGTTAGTGACTAAGAAACCCAAACAGAAAGAACTTTAGTTTATTTCCCATTCTCAATCTGTGTATCTTATAGGTCACAGCTTAATTCCCTGGTAACTCTTCTTTCTCACTGTGTGTTTTTCAAGGCATATTCACCATGGACAACAGAGTTGCTAATTAATGTACATGTGAGATCCAGATGGTCCTGCAGCAGCCCTACACCGATTATTTTCTAAATTAATCACCTGCCCTAAGTGATGTAAATAAATAAATATTAAGTATCCTTTTGTTTTATGTTCCCCTATTTAAAGAAACTTCATTGTAAAAATGAAAACTTGAATGAGTTGTTCTTTTTTTAAAATCTGTTTAGAGCATCTCTTAATGGGCAACTTGTAAAAGTCTATAGAAAAATTGACATGTGTCTGCAGTTAATTACAAAAAACAAACATTGACTCTTTACTGGTCTATTTGTGTAAATTGCAAAATGCCTTACAAAGCCTCTTTGTGTGAGTCCATTAAAAACAGTGAAAATGCATTATGCCTCCAAAATAATAATCTGAGAGTTCCATTCATTACTCTACTTGAGGGTACTATATTTTTCTGATGGAAGGTGAGTGGGAGTATGAGAGCCAAGAAGATTCATCAGAAAAAAACAAAACAGAACACACTTTTCAGATTGTATTCATTTTCAAAGATAAACTAAGAACCCAACTCGCAGAATGTGTAGCTGGATGCGCTTTATGTTTGTTATATAGATTATGAGAATAAGTGTGGCTAGACTGGGAAGTTGAAAAAACATCCACCAGCCTGCATTAGCTCATTTCTCTTCAACAAGGTCTTTCTTTATTTTTCTTCCAAACAACTGGGAAAAAAATGGTCGATTGATGAATGAAATATTTTTGCATTGAAATCCATTACTCTCCCAACAGACCTGTAAAACTATAGCAGCGACATTTATCTACCTAGGATCACATGCAATTCTCAATGTGCGTACTTTATATTAAACTTTGAATTAGTGCACTTTCATAACACATCTAAGAATTAAATTCTTGGGATTATCTTTTATGGCAGTGGTCTCTAACCTTTCCGGCGTGGAGGAGGGGGGGGGGAGAGGAGATGGTTTTCTGCAAGCGACAGGTGTGCACGCTCACACACAGAGCTCCACGTGTATGGGCCAATTCCAAATGGCTGCAGCCTGGTACCAAGCCACAGCCCAGGGTTTGGGGATCCCTGTTTTATGGGAAAGGTCTACACAGTACTTCCTAATTTATGACTTAATTACAACCCTGTAACAAACATGACGTTATGAACAGTCCAATTTACAGATGATATAGTTCTGTTCTTAGTGATCAGAAGTGATTTTGGAGTGGTTAAAATATGATTTAAATGTATTTCAATTTTTCCACACATTCATTTTTCTCTGAGGAAAAAAAATCTCTCTATTTTTTTTTACCTTTTTCTTTATTATAATGAAGTGCTGAATTTTAACCATTTCAAGATTGAATAAAAACCATTTGCAAATGTCCCTTAGATAGTTACAAGAATCTGAGATAAACAAAAAAACTCATAGAATATTATTATATCAAGAAATCAAGGAGTGGGAGGCAAAGATAAAAGAGTACAAGATAAAAAAAATTGAAATCTTTATATTATTATTATTATTATT
>NW_015386171.1:790996-793496 GCF_001527695.2 Protobothrops mucrosquamatus | reverse complement strand
ATAAATAATCCACTAATGTTTTTCCCCTCACCGCAACATAAAAGGTCTATGGCCAATTTTGACTCTGATTCTTCCAAATATGAAACTATAAATCATAAAGTAAAACACAAATAATACAATAAGTGATCACTTTGAGAGAATTTGACTAAAAGTAGCCTTATAAACAGTAAGTGGATTTGAACTGCCACTCTTGCATTAGAGGTGAAAAGCCCTGTACTACAACACCAGAATCAGGCCCTTCTTGGGAAGTACATATGGTGCCCAAGAGAAATAGACACAAATCTTAAGCGTCCATATTCCCTGCTGAGAAAGTCTTTCTGCAGATCATTTATTATTTTCCCAATCTGATCAGAACCCTTAATATGAATATGAATTAATGAATACAGTTCATTTGGTTTATCTTGACAAGAGCAAAAGGAGTTATGCCCTCTTTCTGAAAATGGGAGAATCTGAAATTTTTTTAAAGTATATATATATAGTGTGGAGAATTCATGCTGGAATATGAATATGTATTAAGACACACCCACAAACATGCACACAGCCGCGCCCCCACTCACGGAATTTGAGCTTATGATTTGTATTTGTTCATAGTGATTTCCAATTTTGTCCATTAAAATAATTCAGCCTGTGTGACTAATCAATAACATAGTTAACATATGATGGAGAGACGCTCCTGTCTCTCCTGTTCAGAGAATATCCATTAAGAACTTTTCTCTGTGTGGCTTCTTTATTCAAATTAGATCTACCAGATTTGTTCTAAAGAACTGCAGATGCATTTAGGAGTCAATGATATAGTACATATTGTTTGACACTATTATTTATCTTTTTCAATTCTAGAACAGGTTACAAAAATGTATGAAATAAAAGCCCCAATATTAGCAAATAAATAAATCATAATACATTTTATTTAAAACCTGTATAAAATAACAACTCTGTATTATAAACTGAATTTTTGGATCTGACCACTTCATCAGTTGATTAGATTCATCCTGTTAAGAGACAAGGCATTTTTGAGTTTGAATATGCAAGATGAAAAAATAATCACTATTCAGATCACTTGTATTTAATAACTATATGATGGGTTATACATCCCTGCTTCTGTCATGACTCTGGTTGTACAGAGAGGCAAGGTTGGAGGTTCCTCAATTCTGTAGATCAACAAAATTCCATTATTTTCTTTATATTTATCTTAAGAATTCTCTTACCTTATCTTAATTCGGTGTTTTTCACACAGCTTTCCTTCACACTGTCTTCTCCACAATGGAACTCTTGTGTACATATCTTCGATCTTTTCAAAGATTCTAGAAAATGTTAACATGAGGTCCATTGGAATTAAGTGGCTAATGCATTCAAATACATAGTTTGATAGAAAGACCGGTCTAATATGCTTTTTCAGTGCTGCTAAATAAATATTGCAAGAAGTAGATCAGTAACAGATTAGAAACTGATTTTCAGGGCAACTACTTTGCTAGTATTATTTGATTTAACTTGTTTCAAGGTACCAGATTAAGATATGTTGCTCTGTTAACTGTTGAACTGAGACATGCAGCAGTAAAAATATAGGTGAAGAAAATACTTCCAGGCTGAACTGTTCTGTTCAATAGATTCTCTTCAGTTGAATCTTATGGGAGTTTTCTTCCATTTCTCTCTCTCTCTTTTTCTTTTAATACAAACTTCCAGTAAAGAAAGACAGACAGAATAGGAGCACAACACCTTAAATGATGATGCTAAAAGTCCTTTGTATCTGTGAGCATCCAATGTTTCAACAGAAGGCAGTAAAGTTCCATTCTTCTTCATTGCAGACATTTTTTGTACATGGATAGATGGTTTATAAATCACGAGAATTTGACCACCAAAGTAATCGACAATGAACATTTTATATAGTGCTATTTTCCTGTAATAAATTATTACCAATAAACAGAAGTGGAAAAAGTATTACAACAGAGAGCACAAAGTAAAAAACTGACAGGAAACTGAAGTTCTTTCAAATACAGATCATATGTTGTATCCTTAAGACATAGGAAAAATCAGGTCAGAAATGAAAACCACAATAGAGAGTAATTTTATTCTCAGCTCTTATATACCACATCAGGCACGATGAAGAAATGTTTCAGTTTTTTTAAATAAGAAAGAACTAAGATTAAATACTAGCATGCAGTGCTTCTTAATTTGAATTAATGGAAAATTAAATGAATAAGCATTACATTTGTATATTGAAAAATTATGTAGGCATAAGTTTCATTGATGAAAACTGTACAGTAAAGCATATTTTTTGTTTTTTGGGATTCTCTTGCTTTTTATATAGTCAAGAGGGAGAGAAATTCACAAATGTGCATTAATAATTCCATTTCATGGAATTAACTTTTTCTTGCAATTTTTATTATATAATGTATGATTTGCTATTTACAGATTTCATAGAGATCCTAATAGTTAACATATTTTTCTTAAAGTGCACTTTAATAAACATGGTAAATGGTGTAATTGGTTAGCAAAATATAAA
>NW_015386171.1:761276-790896 GCF_001527695.2 Protobothrops mucrosquamatus | reverse complement strand
TCTCTCTCTCTCTCTCTCTCTCTCTCTCTCTCTCTCTCTCTCTCTCTCTCTCTCTCTCTCTCTCTCTCTCTCTCTCTCTCTCTCTGTCTGTCTCTGTCTCTGTCTCTCTCTCTGTCTCTCTCTCTTTCTTTCTCTCTCTCTCTCTCTGTCTCTCCTCTCTCTCTCTCCTATCTCCTATCTCCTATCTAACAAAATGATATTGAACATAGATAAAAGTAAGATTTTATACTTAGGCAAGAAAAACCAACTGTATAGATATAGACTAGGTAAAACGTGGCTTTATGCCAGTAACTGTAAGAGAGATTTGGACTCCTAGTAGACAATCACGTAAATATGAGCCAATAGTGTGTGGCAGCAACCAAAAAAGCCAATGCAATCCTAGTCTGCATTAATAGAGGAATAGAATCAATATCACATGAAGTTCTAGTACTGCTTTACAAAGCCTTAGTAAGACCACGCTTGGAATACTGCATCCAGTTCTGGTCACCACAATATAAAAAAGATTTTGAGACTCTGGAAAGAGTGCAGAGAAGAGCAGCAAAAATGATTAGGTGGCTGGAAGCTAAAACGTATGAAGGTTACAGGAACTGGGTATGTCTAGTCTAATGAAAAGAAGGACTAGGGGTGACATGATAGCAGTGTTCCAATATTTGAGGGGCTCCTACAAAGATGAAGTGAAACAATTTTCCAAAGCACAAAGACAAGAAAATTGGTTGGAAACTAATCAAGGAGAGAAGCAACCTAGAACTCTGGAGAAATTTCTTACTGGTGAGAGTAATCAACCAATAGAATAACTTGCCTTCAGAAGTTGTGGGTGCTCCATCATTGGAGACTTTCAAAAAGAGACTGGACAACCATTTATCTGAAATGATATAGGGTCTCCTGCTCAAGCAGGAGATTGACTAGAAGACCTCCAAGGTCCTTTCCAACTCTATTATTCTATGTTCTATGTTCTAAATATCATCTTTATGATTTACATTATATGGTATAGGCCATATACTAGTTGATATCTAGCGGCCTTACTCAAATCTGCTTTAGCAGAGTAGAACAATATTAACTACTGAGCACTTTATGTATTTCTGTTTCATATATTTAGCATTGAAAAGGGAAGGTCTGCTTCTGCTAACAGGAAAGGATCAGATCACCAAAGAGAATGGTTACCGCATCATTCAGTCTAATCCCAATTTGGAATATTGAATATTGCTGAGAGGGGTTGGAACAAGATATGGAAATAAGTTCTGAAGGATGAGATCGTGTTGCCTTGGCTTTTTGCAGTCTTGCATGGTTGTGGAAGTTGTACTGAGTCAAAGAGCAGGCAAGGATCAGCCAGATTCTACGTCATAGTCTGTCAACAGCTATAGTCCTCACCAGTCATAGATTGGCCATTTCCAAAGACAGAGGGATTTGTTGGAAACTGCTCATAGGAGAAAGCAGTTTTTCTAATTTGTCTTTCCCCTGGATTTCCCTCCCTGCTGTCCAGAAGTCCCCATGCCGTCCTCCCGAGAAGCATTTCAGGACATAACAGCAACTGTAGGGGAAGAACAACAAATAAATAAAGAGAGCCTTTCTACCCTTTTCTTCCAGCGTGAGTGGAACTGCTGCAAAGGCAATTGTTTTCTATGGCATTAACTATGGGATGTATCTATTCAATAATTATTCAGTAGTAAGTAATTATTCAATAATAATAATACTTAATAAATAGAGCAGACATACAGTATAGCAGGAGTTTATTGTCTGTATATTACAAGAGCACCATTATTTCCAGAACTAGTGCTGCTTCAGCTATGGCAATTCAACTCCAGCACCCTATTACAAGATACCTCCCCCCCTTTTTTTTTTTTGCTTTGTTAGGTGAGTATTTCTACACATCATTGCATATGAAAAGATTGCTTGGGATAGCCAGAGTGATTTATTTATTCTTGAGGCAGATTTTTTTTTCTTTGTTGCTTTGTGGTAATTATGTTTGCACTTTGTTGATCACCAGTTCTGTATTATTACAATGGAAGGTGACAATTTGATTGTCATCAGTTGCAGAAACAAGTAATTTTATATTCAGCAAGGTGTCAGGTAACACTACCTCGCTGTACTGAGAGCTCCTGGCAATGTGGTTTGGCACCTATACTTAACTGCTTTTGATGCTTGTGTAACCTTTGCTGAATCAGAAATATTGTGCCCACTAGAAATGTTTTAGACTGGCATGATAGGGTTTAAATTAAACCAATAATCTACAGCTACACTGCAGCAACTATTGTTTCATTCTAAAGCAAGGTACTAATTTGGTGGTTTACTATGAAATGATTATAGTTGAACTTGAAATTGATACTTTATTCACTTATCTTCAAGAAAATGTTTTGCTGAAATGTAAAGTTCAGGTTTGGAAATCAGTATCAAGTTACTGCATAAGAAAATTGCTTTGTTAGGAAAATGGTGCTGGTACGTACACCACATTATTTTGATCACTTAGGCAGAATCTTTGTATGATATAATATGTTTTCTGCTGGTCCCAGAATCATTGTTACCAGTTTAGAACAAAGATGAATTTCAAATGCCTTTCAAAGCTTCACATCATTATAAGATCCTTTTTATGTTCTGTTAAAAAAATAATTCTTTTTTTGAAGAGTTATGCTACTAAAAAGTAATTATCTAAAGATCTTTGGATTCCCCAAATCAGTTTTGTAGAACAACTGAGACAACTAATAATTTGCAATGAACATAATTGCTGTAAAATGTTTGACCGTGACCTCTCTCTTTATTGATAATTGGTTATGTTTATTTTTTGCTTTATGTTTTATTAATTGGGCCAAAGCAACACGTAAGAGCCAAACCTATGGATAAATCTATGCCAATCCTATTGTGCCTATTTATAAAAATTCTTGCCCAAGACTGCAATTTTCATTTCTTTTTTTTCTTTTTATGAGATGAGAAATCAGATACACAGAGAACACATGGCAGAATCATACAACATTCATGGCAGGCATCATAGAGAAGCTAATGTTAAACAGAGGTAGTTTACACCATGTAACATTATCAGGAGAAACAATTCATGAGTCAAAGCATTCCAAAACATATGAGCTGCAGTCCAAAGAAAGAGCTTAAGCTATATAAATAAAGCAACAGTGATATTATCGGCTAGATATAAACTGTAGAGATTAATGTTCAAGAATTCTTAGTTTTTTGGTCTACAACACATTGTGCTTTACATTCTGGTTTCTGAATTTTCCCATTTTCTTCATTTGTGTATGTATGTATACATATACGGACACAGAGAGAAGATATACATAGACTTACACATACATGTTTTAATCTGTTTCCTTTGTCAGTTTCTATTAACCAAAAATATCCTCCCCATTTGATGCTCAGGAGTGGCTCTACCTTGTATTTCAGTAAAATGGCCTTCTTTAGTTAGCATTGAGGCAATGGAGAAGAAGTACATGAAGGCCTCCGAAGCTTTGTCTGGTACAGAAATACTTTACGAAGTGTCAATATTAGCAAAGATTGTGAGCGCCATTTGGTCTCCATTTGAGACAAGAAAATGCCTTGACCCAGCACTGACACTTTTGATGAGTGCTACTGATAGCAATAAGAGAGGAACACATTATCTCTTAATAAAAATAGCAAAGCAGCTTAGTTCTGAAAGCAGTCCTCAACTTGAGCCCATCGTTTCATTTGAGCTTGGATCAGCAATATAGTAGACTACCAAGATTTACACTAGGAAGTTGACAAAGATTGACTCCATCACCTCTTTCAATTTGCAATGGTCTGATTCTCCCAGATCTTCAGTTTTCAGCTCTCTGCCTATTTGGCTTCCTTATTGCATTTGCTCCCTGCCTCCCCACCTTCTTACCAGACATATGATCAATCTCCGAGTTTACTGGATATTTTTCTTTACCAAAATGCCATCCTATTTTCCTCCTCACAGTCTTTTTAATGTGATGACCTTTAGTCTTCCTCCTCAATTGTTAGAAAGATTGGGAATCTTCTGTAACATCACACCAATTCAATAATGGTTGGGAGGATATTGCTTATACAAGCAAGCAGTGGAATTATCTAGGACAGATGATTTTACCATTTTACTATACAATCCAATTAATCTTCAGCTATTTTGTTGTATGCATTTTATTAATTCTGCCAGCAGTCATTGTGATCCCTCCCATGATTACAGGTGCTTTCATTCAAAACATTAGTGGGTTTCTGTGTCTCATATCCATTTTAGCCCCAAATATATAATGCCTATCAAGGAAATGAATATATATATTCATGTTTGTATGTAGGTCTTTGGTTATTCGGGTTTTCTCCCGTGTAAAATTGGAAGTGTCTTGGCGACGTTTCGATGATGTCCCCTTCGTCATCTTCAAGCACGAAGCCGAAAACACCAGCCTGAAGATGACGAATGGGACTTCGTCGAAACGTCGCCAAGACACTTCCAATTTTACGCGGGAGAAAACCCGAATAACCAAAGACCTACAGTAAAAAACAATCTTGATATATATATCAATAGCACTTAGACTTATATGCCGCTTCACAGTGCTTTACAGCCCATTCTAAGCGGTTTACAGAGTCAGCATATTTTCCCCAACAGTCTGGGTCCTCATTTTATCAACCTCGGAAGGATGGAAGGCTGAGTCAACCTAGAGATTTGAACTGCTGGTAGTCAGCAGAATTAGCCTGCAATAGTGCGTTCTAATCACTGCACCACCATGGCTCAATATATGTGAATGATTGTATATGTTATTTTGATATAGATTCAAGACATTATTTAAAAGTTGATGTTGTCTAATATTTATTAAGTAATTCCTGCCAGTTCTAATATGGAATAGTTTGCCCCATATTTATTGTAATTATATCATTTTAATTATTTAAATACATAGTATGTGTGTGTTGATTTAGCTGAGGAGTTTGTTTGGGGTTTCTCATCTTTGCCTGCTTCCACAATTTTGATTTTTTAATTTTAAATTTATAAGATAGCCTGAATGATGGAGAGGTAAAACCTCAAATAAATTACTAAAACATATAATTAGGAGTTATAATTCTGGAATAATTCCTAATGAATTCTGGAATGTGTATAATATTGCTTTATTATTTTCTCATGTTTTTATGTATCTTTTGTCCAGAAAAATTAAAATGGAAGTTCTAATTAACGGTTATTGGTAGTTCTTTTTATGATGCCTAATTCTTATAGACCTCAGTGAATATATATATAAGCATTTTATCATGTAATTTTGTTTTGTTTTTAAGAAATGCAGTTCAATATGTAGATGCCAATGGGCATTGTACAAACAGCTGCACAACACATCGTACTGTAGTTTTCCATTCAGGAATTGTGTCACAATGCAAATCTCACTGTTGATTACTCCTGTACTATCTCATTCCTGTCATGCATGTCCCTTTTAATTGGATATTATACATTATAATTTTAGGAAGTAACTGTTTGTTCTTAAATATCAGATGGATTACAGCATTACTTCAGCAATTAATTATGTGTCTGAATTATGGCTACAGAATGTTTGGCAGGGAAATGACTCCAAATAATCTGGCACTGAGATTAAGGTTCCATTTTCCCCATTCTAATTAAGCCATGTTTTCTGGAAATTGGTATTCTTCTATGGTGCAGGTGTAGTAAATCATTTCTATGACTGTTTGTGGAGCTGGAGAAAAATGAGTGCTGATTCATTGAAAGAAATGAAGCTATACCCATTGGTAATAACTGTGGCCTAAATCTATACATGGAGCAGAAGTGTAGACAACTGTTATCATTCAGTATGCAGGTGCTCAAAACACATTTTTGAACGGTGGATATCATAATCTTCCTTTTGTGGAGCAAGTAGCAAAACAACACAGTGAAGAATAGAGCTGGGTTTAAAAAAAATCTCTTTCATGGCATTTTTGTTTTTGTTTTGGTCCTTTTATTATAAGATAAAGGGGGCAAAAAGAGCAATAATCTATCTGCACCCTGAAGTATATAGCACAATGGAGGCTGAAGTCAGAGCTAGATTCAGGATTGGTGCTTAAAGTTTATATATGCACAAGTTGTATTTACTACATTTAGTAAATTTATGCTGCAATACAATTCACAATACCTGGGCATACTCCATTAATAGGATAGATTGCACTGTCAACATATAAAATGGCACTTACAAGCGATTGTAAAATATCTTAGAAGAAAAAGTGTTTGGTAGTAATATCAGTACACAAATTCTATTCTTTCAAGGGGGAATCCTATGAATAGAAAGAAGACTGAACTTCTTGGTTAGAATGTAAATGAGGAACAATAATGAAAATATTAAGACCTGAGATCTGGACTGGAACAAGATAACTAGAAGGGAGAGCAAACTGAATCACAACTGAAGAAATATGAAATGCTGAGCATCTCTCCAAGATATATTATATGGCAAAAAGTATGAGCAGATTATCATTGCATATTAGCATGTTTCCTTGGATTTGTAGAAATGGGTTGAATTAATGTAGCTTCCAGCCTTTGGTGGGCGAAACAGTAGACTGCACCTTTAAAATCCCAATTTGAAGCTAAAAGATGTGGCATCTGTATACTGCAGAGTGGTCCACTTTCAAAAGAAGCAACAGATATTTATAGAAATGTACTGTTATCCACCTATTACTTGCATTGTGAATTTTGCTTTATCTTTGGTATCTGTTTAATTCTAATGGGATAAATGCATCTGAGTGGTACATAAATGACTTTCTCTTGAAATAATGTCAGATGTCATCTAGGAATTCTACCCCTTGAAATCACAAGACTTAGATAAAAACTTTCTATCAGCATACTTTTTTCGCAAAAGGATCAATATGCAAACTACTTTGCAGAAGTTTGGGTTAGCAGATTTTATCTTTAGCTTGTATTGATTAATTTTGGGAACATCTAAATGATAAATATTTATATGGAGATTTTGTTTAGTGACAATAGGTTCACAAAATCAAAATTATCTTTGATGTGATGATGGTGGGAAGTCTCAGAGTACTATGGCATGTGTTTATGTACTGTAACACTGTAGCTTCTTTATATCTTTCAATCTTTCCTCTATATTCTTGAATGTGTATTGTTCAAAAGCTACTTAATGCAGTCACCTCATATGCGTCTGCTATGCAATATGTTGAAATGATTTTTTTTTAAAAAGGGGTATCAAACAAATTGAATGCTTCTCCTTTTATGACTGTATCACTATAGACACTTGTTCAAAGAAAGTGGAATTGGATCGATTTGATTGCATTTAAATTTTTCATGCTTCAGCAGTTTGTCTGGGAGCACACTAAAGAAAGAAAAACCCCACAAGTGAGAAGAGTTTAGAATAATAGAACTTGATTTTGTGCATTATAGCAGTACCATTTAGACAGCCTTAGTTAGGTTGTGTCAGCACTTCCATTATAAATCTCTGTTTTCAGGGGTTATAAGTGGCAGACGTTTTTTTTTCTATTTTTTTTTTAACAAACAAAAACAAAACTTCTGGAAAGTAGTGATCTGGCTATCATTATAAATTTGTTACACACAAAAAATTAGGTAAACGAAGCAGTAGCACAAAGTCAAAGTAGTCTTAGAAGGTGAGTGATTGGCTGAATAAATAAAACTTGAATACTTTTTAGAATGCCACGAGAACATGTAGATTGTAAACTGTATTCATGCTTTTTAGCATGTTCTACCAGTTGTAGTCCTTTTCTAATATACTTAAAACTGGAATTTCTGTAAATCTTTTCTGTAGTGTTTTATTATTTTATACATTGCAGCCACCAGATGGGAAAGGGAATACNATTATGGGAATAATCAGGCTAGGGTGTGATTTTCAATATGGCACAAGACATAATTATTACATAGTCCCATTCCTCTGAGGCCAGCACTCTTCTGTAATTGCAGTGTCAAGCTGCCCTCCAATATACACACTGGAGGAAAGCCCCACGGCACTCAGTGGGACTTAGTTCCAAGTGAATGTATTTAGGATTGTGCTTTTGTGGCTGTGCTTTGCTAAACAAGTAGCACGAATCATCTCTGTAGTGTATTGTGTAACTCTTCTCAGTCTCTTAAGTTCTGTGTTCTGTGTTTTATTAAACATGGAGAAGGAGTATTTGTAGAGACTGTCAGTCATTCTGGTGATGGTTGTCTCAAAGTTGTCTTGTTTTTAAAAGACAACTGGACTATGTTTTTTCCTTGAGGAAGAAGATGTTTGCTTCTCATCCAAGAACTGATGAAGCATCTTGGATGAGAAGCAAACCATCTTCTTTCTCAAGGAAAAACATAGTCCAGTTGCCTTTTAAAAAAGCACCTTTGAGACATGGCGACAGAGAAAAGTTTCTGCTGAGAGTGTAGCAAAAGGAGTAGTGTCAATTGGAGATTTTTTTTAAATGCATTCCTCAAGTAAGGTATCTCCAACCTGGAACTAAGGAGAAATTTCCTGACAATGAGAACAATTAACCAGTGGAACGGCTTGCCTCCATAAGTTTTGGGTGCTCCCACACTGGAAGTTTTAAAGAAGAGATTGGACAACCATTTGTCTGAAATATCTCCTGATTGAGCAGAAGGTTGGATGAGAATACCTCCAAAATCCCTTCCAATCTTGTTATTCTATGTTATATAAACACTGTCTTTAAAGATTATTAAAGAAGATAATGAAATAATGAATGAGATAATGAAATCTTTAAGAGAAGACCATGAATTCACCTTAGGCATGAAAGCTATCTGGGCCAGACACTTTTGGGCCAGACACTTTTTCTCAGCCCAACCCAACTCATATGGTTGTTGTTGTGGGAAAAATAGGAAGAATATTAGGTATGTTTGCCACCTTGAGGTATACATAAACATAGAAAAGTAGGGAAATAAATAAAGAAATTAAAGTATTTTAAATTTCAGAAAGCGCTGTTACTTCATAAGTATAACTGCATAACATGTTTATTTAGCTTTTCCATTAAAATAAGGATAAGAGTAACAGCAATGTTAGATTATTATTTATGGCAGCAATAACTGCAAATAGTCCTCCACTTACAACCATTTGTTTAGCAACCATTCAAAATTATAACAGTACTGAAAAAAGTGACTTACAACCAATCCTCTCACTTAGAACCATTGCAGCATCCCCATGGGTCACACAATCAGAATTTGGGCTCTTGGTAACCAGCATGTTGCAGCATCCTGGGTCGTGTGATTGCCATTTGCCACTATCACAGCCAACTTCTGACAAGAAAGGCAAGGTAGCAAGCTGGATTCGCTTAAGGACTGTGTGAGTCACTTAACAACTGCGGTGATTCACTTAATAACCAGGTAAAAAAAATTGTAAAACCAGCACGACATATTTAACAAACACCTTGCTTAGCAACAGAAATTCTGATCCCAACTGTGGTTTTAAATTGAGGCCTATCTGTTCTATTATTTTGTATCCTACCTTTCATCCCATAGTGAAAGGTTGATTTTATCTGCTTTAAAAATGAAAAAGAAAGGTAAAACAGAACAAATGAAAACCAGACTTGTGCTTTAGTTTACTAAAGTAACTACTCTTTGGATAACTTTTGTGAAAATGCATGGAAATGTGAGTATAAAGACAACTGTTTGTCTATTCATCCCAGAATTTAGAATCTAAATCCACCCGTGAACTGCAATTAAATTTATTTTATCTGTCTACTTATTTAAGAAAATGTATATGGGCTCTGAACTCTCAGTGACTCTGGGCGGCTTAGAAAGATAAAAATCTCATATAAAAAAACAAAAAGCGACAACATCTTATCTCCTGGTAACAATCATCAGTCAAACAAGCCACTTAATAATAATAATAATAGTAATGATAAAGTTGGAAGGTACCTTGGAGGTCATCTAGTCCAACCTCCTGCTGAGGCAGGAGACCCTATACCATTTCGGACAAATGGTTATCCAGTTTCTTCTTAAAAACTTCCAGTGTTGGCACATTCACCGCTTCTGGAGGCAGGTTGTTCCACTGGTTAATTGTTCTAACTGTCAAGAAGTTTCTCCTTAGTTCTAGGTTGCTTCTCTCTTTGGTTAGTTTCTACCCGTTGCTTCTTGTCCTGCCTTCAGGCGCTTTGGAGAATAGCCTGACTCCCTCTTCTTTGTGGCAGCCCCTAAGATATTGGAACACTGCTATCATGTCCCCCCTCGTCCTTCTCTTCGTTAAACTAGACATACCCAATTCCAGCAACCGTTCCTTATATATTTTAGCCTCCAGTCCCCTAATCATCTTTGTTGCTCTTGTCTGTACTCTTTCTAGAGTCTCAACATCTTTTTTACATCGTGGTGACCAAAACTGGATGCAGTATTCCAAGTGTGGTCTTACCAAGGCATTGTAAAGTGGTATTAATACTTCACGTGATCTTGATTCTATCCCTCTGTTAATGCAGCCTAGCACTGTGTTGGCATCCCACTCTGGGTTCCCCAAGCCCATTGGCAAAACCAGGTCCTTAGGATCTTGCAGAAGAGTGTCTAAGTGGGGGACTATCTTATTTCTGTGGGGATGATGTTCCACAGGGAGGGAGCTACCATGGAGAAGGCCTTCTTCTTGGTCTAACTAGATGTACTTCCCAAGGAAAGGGGATCCATAGCATTGCTTTCTTCCCTGTTCTGGTAGGTCAATGTGACCAGGAAAAGATGGTCCTTCAAATAACCTGATTCTCTTTTTCATAGAATGGGACAGTATTTTGCTGGTTGGATCAAAAAGTTATGAATTAAGGTTAAAGGTTATGACTAAAGAAACTAAAATAGTTCAGGATCTAGTGCTTCTTTCCTTGCAAGTTTTTAAATAGGGTATGAATGTACAGTACTTATATTCTGTAAACATACCTGGGTAATAATAGCAAGCTCAACTGTAATAAAATTATTTTTGTCTTGTTGAAGCCAATTTCACAGTCTATAAGGCATATTTATGTTGTCTTTAACACTTCTCAGGTGATATGAACATTGGGTATTCTGTTTATGAACAAATTAAAAAATGGCAGAAGGAAGAAAGGAAAGATGGATGGATGATGGCTATATCTGCTGTATTGGTTTTTTTGAGAGAATAGCGTTTCCCCCCCCCATCCCCCCGGAATGGTCACTTGAGGAATTACCCGAAGCCTGTTTATGAAACAGGTGAAGTCTTTCCAGGCTAATTATATTCAGCATGTAATTTCTAAACTTCACTCTGAATTTTGATTTTCAATTAACATTCCCAATTTGAAGATAATTTTCTATTTAATATAATTGCAGGAAATAATTTATTGGCTGATTAGGACTGAGGGCCCGGCCTTTCTTAAGAAAACACTGCCTAACAAACCAGCCTTTAAAAAATCATCTCAGAGCTTTAGACAGATTTAACCTATTTTTGCAGCTGCACAGTTGCATATAATTAGGTTTGTGCACTGTTATTCATTGGTGCAGTTTGTAGTTAGAATTATTCTTATGAGACATTTTCATTTCTGGGTTTGTGTCATGATTAATTTAAACTGAAAAATGCAGCCAAAATGTATTCCTTCTGGAAGACGTCAGTCCTGTTTGTAATTGGAAGATGCCTGAAAAGGCTCAAGTGAATAGAATCATCTTCCAAGGAACTGTTTTAAAGGCACCTTTGTGTTAAATCTCTGACAATATATTCACAATTTCAGTGTGCAGAATAAGGCCTGGGTATAATCTGTTTATTGTCTTTGAAATAAAGTATTATGTTTTGCACCCTGATTCTAAATATTAGTTATGACTTATCTATGTGCAATACCTATACTACAATTAGACCATGCTCTTCTTTGACAACAGTTATTTTTTGGTTTTGAAATGTATAGAATATTCAGGAATCAGCTTCTTAGTTGTTTATATTGTAAGTCACTTTTAATGTAGCATCTTAGATGATACTTATACTGTCTATAACTAATTCTCACGGCAAAGATGTCAGCCTAAACATCATTATAATTATTTATAAGGTGTTATTCTGCTATACATTGATATTTTTATATATTGCAAACTTATTCATGAAATCTATAATGCTTTCATTTAAAAATAAATAATATTAGATGATTCATTATTATTTTTTCACTGTAGGATACTAAATCTGAGTCTTCTCATTAATAGTGAGAAATTTAATAGTAGCTGTTAAATCCTATGTGAAAGTTGGTCTGCTACATTAAAACCTACTGTTTAAATTGGAATTAACTTAATTATTATTATTTTTTACACTTGATATTTCTTTCACTGTAATATTCATGAAAGCATGTGTCAGATTTGTAAATTTAACTGTTAGTCTCAGATTTCCAGGCTCCTTAATCAGTAATTATTTGTCTATAGAAACAGTACTACTGAGTTAATGATTTGCTAATTTGGAAAATGCTCATGTGGTTTCCCTTGTTAACTGATTTGCGCATTTTAAAGGAAATTGTATGAAATCAATTATTATTAAAGAGTAATTAAGGTGGAGACCTCATTCTAGAGTTGTTGAAACAGTTTTAGCAAAAATGATATATATTGAGATTTTAGAAAATTTATAATCTCTACAACATTTCAATTTTTACTGAAATAATTTATATTTGATTAGCATTCTATTCTGGTAGAAAAGGTTTAAAGGTTAAGACCAAAAAGTTAAATGTATAGTGGAGATATTAACAGATGTTATAGAGATATTTTTAATATTTCTTTTTACTTCATTATATTCCAAATGTTATGCCCCTTGTTTGAAATGTATAATAGAAAAAAATTGATACCCTATATAACTGTGAAAAATTATTCAAGCTATAAATCATTCAGTAAGATACACATAGGATTATATCACTTTTCTGCATTAATATTCCAGGACTTTGTTACACTATAATGGCCCTACCTTCTGGATTGGGGCAGGTTGGAAAATGTTTTCCTTAGAAAAAAAGAGGTTACTGGGATGATTGAGTCATCATTTGAGGGGCAAAACTCACAAATGTTTTATTTTTCCAAAATCAACTAATGGCAAGAATTTTTGTAGCTGTCTTGATCAAATTTGAAAACTTGTTGGAATTGCTGTCTCTCTTCTTCTAGGAGCTGGAAACCACTGTTGATATTCTGATGGATAGAATTTTTTTTAAAAAGTGATTTTCAGACCCTTGAAGAAAAGTACCTCAATGAAAGTAAGCATTCAAAAATTGGCTAGAATAGCTTACTACAGTTGCAGAAGACATCTGTCTGACTGCGTTCATTAGCTGATTCATATATTACAATTAATTTCCCTTTAGGAAGGAAATCTTCTTAAATAGCAATGTGAATAATAGAATCTTGTGTGTGCAATTTAATGCTGACTGGCAGAAGTTTCTACCGGCTTTAATCTATACATAGATAGGAAACCTGACTTCTTTAAAATTCTGAAGATGACTCTCTGTGGAGTTTCTCAGTCATCCAGGTCATGGTTACCCCAAAGCTGCTTTTTCAAGAGGTACCTGGACTTTCTTGTTTTTCTTTGAAGACATTTCACTTCTCATCCAAGAAGCTTCTTCAGCTCTGACTGGATGGTGAGGAATGGAAGGATTTATATTCCTTGCAGACAGCTGGTCATTTGCATTCTTTTAGAGAGTCGTTGAGGTGTTGAAAGTTTGTCTGTGTCCTCAGGGTCACCTGAGTAGTGCAAATGGGTGTGGAGCTTTCTTGGAAATGCTGAAAGAATTGTGTTGTAGACTGCAGATAGATGATGTCATATTCTTTTCCCTCTATTGAGGGCTGTTCAATTTTGACACAGATGTCCTCTTTGACCCCTCTTTCAAACCAGCGGTCCTCTCTGTCCAAAATGTGGATTTTGCTGTTTTCAAAAGAGTGCCCTTTGTCTTTTAAATGCAGATGGACTGCTGAATCTTGCCCTGATGGGTTTTTTAGGAGAACAAATATAGGAGAACACAGTCCTTTCAGCAGTTCCAAGAAAGTTCCACACCCATTTGCACTACCCAGGTGACCCCGAGGACATAGATAAACTTCCAAGTGGCCTCAACAACTCTATAAAAGAATGCAAATGACTAGCTATGTGCAAGGAATATAAATCCTTCCATTCCCCACCTTCTAGTTAGCACAAATGGCCACGGAAGCGCAGAGCCCAGTGATCTGTTGGAGCCCCAAATGTTGTCAACTTTAAAGGCTTCTCCATGAATTGAGAATTTGTTCCGGATGGGAAGTCTGGTGCTACGTAGGATAGAAAGAAGCTATTTCCATGCCAGAGTGCCTTAACCTTCAGCCTCCCTCAACAATAAGTTTGCCATAAAATGTATGATTTATTGGGATAATAATGCCCCAACAAGCTCTTAGTTGGTCATTTTTGCACCGTGATAAGCAGGCTACGATTTGCATATTTCTCTGCCTCAGAATGCATTTGTTAAGTTTATAGTCCTATCTTTCTATTTAATAAAAAGCATCTGTGTATTTCCTTTGCTTATTTTGTAGAAGAATGTCTTCCAAGCAGGCCACCTCTCCATTTGCATCTGATGGAGAGGGAACAACAATCCAGGACTTAGCATCACAGGAGCAGGAAGAAGACAACAATGAAGAACTTGTCACTTCCCATCTGCCTCTGCACACCATATTGCACAACAAACCTCACTCTGAAGAGCTCCCAGCTCTAGTCACTACAATTCAACCAGACTCAGACTGGAACAGTGTTATCTCAACTCAGCATAGGATGGTATGTCCTGAAGGGGCGGTACATTTTGAGTCATCATTTAGGGCAGCTTTCCTTATGTATGATCTTTTTGAGATTGTACTGTGGGTTGGTTTGACTATTATACTAAATTATAGTAGCTTCTATTTATAAATGATTCCCATCTCTGCCAGATTCAGCTTATTTTTTTCTTGAGATGGTTTGTGGTTAATCTTGGGTAAGGTTAAAGAAAATAATCCAGATTCACGAACTATTATTTTGAATTTGGAGAACATATCAATTTACAGCTTATCTAAAATGAAAGCAAGACCTTTCAGCAGAATCAGAGGGCAATAATTTTCCCTGTATTAAACCATGGCTAAGTTGTATGCTTGAATATAATGAATAAGAAAGCAGCAAGTTTAATAGATCTTTTTCTTGGATATAAATATACAGGTTTTCCCCAATAAGGCCACGATTAGTTTCCTTTAAAAAAGAAATATCTTTGTTAACTATAGGTGTTGCTGTTTTCTGATTTAACTTTTAACATAATAGTTGTTGGTTAATTGATACAATTAGTTGATTTTTGTATAGCCAGATATTTTATTGTTTTAACAGTGGTATCTTTTCTTCAGATTAGCAGAGTTATCTTGCCTCCAACTTTGGGATAATGTTTGGCATCATATTTAAAATCTAATTTCTGAAGGCCTTCGGCTGTGGTCATATATCAGCATACAATATTAACATTGGAAAAATGCAGCATCTCTCTCTAAATTGCTACTGTTTGAGAACTTCTGATTTGAAGTTTGCAATGACTATGATTCCATTCCACAGCATGTAGATAACAATGATAAAATTCCTTGTTGTTATATATAGATCTGTTTCGAAGCAGTAAAAAAAGGCTTTGAAGTGGAAAAGCTTCCATAGAATCATAGGACAGGAAGGACTTGATTGCCATCTACTTTAAATCCTGAAGTTAGAGGACAACATCCCTCTCAAGATAGATTGTAGAATAGTTCGTGCTAGCTGAAAATGCTTATTAACATTAGTCTAATTTTTTCTGATAATATAAGCCCATTTAAGTCAAGGCTTTTCAACCAGTGGTATGGGTACCACCTGTGGTACATTGGCACCTGGCAGGTGGTACATGACCATCCTAGAAAAGTGGTAGCAGGGGAGGGGAATGAGCTGAACCGGTGGCAGCACCACACAAGCCTGAGCGAGAGATGGCTGGAGCTGCAGGGCTGTCAGGGCTTAGCGGAAGCGCCAGGATCAGTGCTTCTTCGGGGCTGTCAGGGCTCAGTGTAAGCACCAGGATCAGCGCCAGGCTCCAGCTGGAGCATGGTGTTGATCCTGGCGCTTCTGCTGAGCCCAGAAGAAGCGCCGATCAGCTGGAATGTTGCAGCATCTCCAGGGTCTTGTGATTTACATTCAATGCTTGGCAACTGATTCATATTTATGATGGTCACAGTGTCCCAGGGTCATGTGAAATGACCAAAACCTGCTGCAATCACCCAGCAGACGGGGGGAATAAAAACCAAACACCCCCCACCCCACCCCCCCTGCCAATCCTCAACAGAAATGCTCACAACAATGAAAATCTCGGACAGGAGAAAGAGTGCCGCCGGGTGGGCAGGCAGGTGTCTTGCTTGGCTGTGGCTTGGGGGCATTTTTTTCAGTGCCATTGTAACTTCGAACAGTCACTAAGCGAACTGTTGTAAGTCGAGGACTACCTGTACTTCATCAGTTTTTTTCCTTTTTTTTGTCATCAAGTTTTTGACACCTTGCTAGGCGACTGGTGGTACTCAGATATTGCCATATCCTAAAAATGGTATAATGGGTGAAAAGGTTGAAAAGCCCTGATTTAAGTGATATAAAATGAAGAACATTTTAAAATATAGTCACAGCTACATTTAGATTCTACAGTAAAGTATATGTTTATGATGAAGAGGATTTTGACTTCTGATGAAAATATTATATTGTTTATTTATATGGATAACACAATTCATTCTAGAAGCATCCCTTTGAAATATGAAATACATGAAAATGTCCACTATGTACAGACATATTGTCTGTTTTAAAGAAATGTTGACTTCAGATTTTACTTTCCATATCCAAGCATTTATTTTATATATTGGTAATAGTAACTTGCAAGTGGGAAAAACCTTCTTTTATCCTTTTATGTAAGGTTTCTGTTTTATAAGTGTGTGATCATAGAATTTCTATGGCATCAATACAGACATAAAGTAAAAGACATTATCTTAGTGTGCTGGGCAGACTGAAAATTTGCTGGAAAACTTGTCAAAAATTACAGTGTCAAATAATTTGATTTATTGTGATTTTCCAGTGAAAAAAATAACGTATTTACTGTATTTCTTTTTAAAAAAAGGTAGCCACAAGTGTATTGTTGACAGAAACCATATATTGGATGTGTTTTTCTCCCCTTCTCCTTCTTTAAAATGTACGCTTTAGCCCCTCTCTCTGTTGTCTCTTTTAGCCATTTCTTTTTAGAGGAATTGACAGGGCTGCTTACTTCAAAAGCTCCCAAATTTATGAAATTGAGTGCAATCATACACCCACTTATTAGAAGTCTAGTTGAATCTAATGGGACTTAATTCTTCTGACAGATTTAAAGAGGGTTTTTTTTACTATGAATTTCATTTCTTAGTTCCTGCTTATTTTTTCTTGCTCTTCTTAAGGATACAATAATGATGGGGTTGGTTTTGTTGGTTTAGTGCCCCACTACTATCTTGCAAGCACAGGTTTAGATGTTAGCTGAGCATCTTCAGGTAATGATCTCCAATTGCCTACCCACCTGCCAAGCATTGTATTTAAGGATGCCTCTCCTTGCCACAGGTCTGTCTTTTGCCTACCTGTATGCTTTTTTGTGCAATATCTGAACACTGAAGTTGGAACAAACATTCATGGCTCAGTGCCTTTGAACTGATTTAGTACAAAAAATGAGGCAGCTAAATGTCTTGCTCCTTACATCATCCCTCAGTGTAATCTCCACAAAGGTCTCATTTGTCTTCCTGATCAGGTGACATCAAGTGGTGTCAGCAAGGTAGCAGTTACTTTCTAATGGCTTGTCCTTTTCTGCCCGGGGCCTGGCCTCATCCTATGCTAGGTTGGGATGATGTAGGAACAAAATTTGATGTTGACTTGGACACTGAGAGAACCTTTTGCAAGGATGACACATCATCTTTTTAATAAAGATTCCTGCCTTTTTGTTATTATGCAAACTTTCCAGGAAGATGCAGATGTGATGATATTTCAGTAAAATATATCCTTATCCATAGTTGTGGATCAATTCCAGAGAGGATTCTCAATCCTGCTATGCTTTCCTAAGGCACAAACTAGTTGCTCATACTATGTAATGAGCGAAAAAAAGTGCCTCTGAATCCAGGTGTTAGAGCCTTATACAGTTAATGAGATCAATTACTTATAAAGTAACTGCAACCAAATGCAAAAGGAAACAGTACAAGGCCTATGGATGCTTTATTCTGCAGTCCCCAAATCTTTCTTCAAGATTTTCTGTTTCTATGGAAAAATTAAGCTTCACATCAACTCTTGTATTTTCAAAAAGCTGAAAGATATACAAGTTACACCCTTATCAGATTTTTGAATCAACTTTGAGAGCCTTAGCTGAAAATCATTACTGACCTCATGACTCCAGTAGACTTCAGGAGTAACCGTTCCTATAGATCACGGGTGTCAAACTTGCCATGTCACGTGTCACGACGTATCATGACTTTTTTTGCATTGCTGGAGCTGGGGTGGAGGCGGCCTAAGCATGATGCAACCGGCCCGGAGGCCGGCAGTTTGACACCCCTGCTATAGATCAATAAATATGCTCATTTATAGTTGCGGCATGGGGTAATTTTGTAACCAAATGTTCAGTATGCCTATCCTTTATATTATCTTGCTTTTATATGAAATGATATGCAGGAAAGATCAAAAGTGAGAAATAGTGCTGCTAGAGATGGAAAGATATGTCACTTTCTTCATTTCTTCCGTATAATTTGCATCATTTTTAGAAGTACATTTTAAAATTTGTACATAGTTCATATTTGTTACGTTTCACACACATGCTTTGTGAATCTATGTGTATGCTTCAATACATCATTTATTTTGTTGTATAGCCCTTTTTGTATTTTTGTATCTATAATGTTGTAGATGCATTCTTGTAAATATCATTCCTGGTATGTGGATTTTGGTATATAGTTTTAGAAAATTGTGAAATTCATATACTGATTTGTAAAGTGAAAATATGGTGGATTTATATCAAAGGGCAAAGTTTATTTTTCTTTCTAATCCCTAGTTGTTAAATGAGAACTGAATTACTGAGTAATTTTTAGAGCATAGAATTTATTTTATTTATTAATTAAATTTATATAGCCATTCAAAACTATGATGGAGCCTCCAAAATTTGTTTATGACTGGTTTCAAAGTTCTGACTTGTCTCTCCCATAATCATGTGAACACAGTTCAGATGCTCGGCAACTGGCCTGCATTTATTGCTGTTTGTAGTGCTCCGTGGTCATATCTCAGTGATTTACCACTTTTTTTGCCAGAAATTCGTGTTTACTGCTTAATGATTGTGGTGTTTTCTTAACAATTGCCTCTATAATAAAATGGGTCTGGTCATGTGATGGCCCACTTTATCAAAACCTATTACCTCTACTTGTAAATCATGAGTTTTATTTGGATTAAATCAAACATATCTTAAAAAAGCAGAAGGCATAGTCTTCTATGAATTAGTAGAACTCACTCCTTGTTTGTAAAAATTACTACCCACAGGAATAATCTGTTCAAATCAAGTATAATACTTGAGATATTACAATTAATTTATTAATTAAAATATTTTGTCTTCTCCCATGAAATTAACAGCTCATGCAATATCTAAAGCACTATACATCAATTTTAATTTTTAATGTTTAAAGCATCTGTAGCATCATTTACAGGTAAGAAATAATTATCAAGTGCCAGTTCCTAAACAGACGAGGTCATTAATATTAAGAACATGAGTTCTGGTCACAGCAGGACAAGTCACAAACTGTCCAACAACTCCATTCCCAGAAGATCTTGCAGAGATTCTGTTGTTTACAGGAATGGAGTTGTTGGACAGTTTGTGGCTTGTCCTTGCTGAAATTGTTGCTGAGTGTTAGAGATACTACACTGCTAACATGAGTAAATCATTCATGTGAATAGTTATGTATTGGGGCCAAGTAATGATTTATCAGTTGAAGCCACCTAGTGCAGCTATACAAGATTTAATAAGGAATATGAAAAGAATGCCTTAATTTCCAGCATTCTGAAATTTCCAGCACTTATCTGACTTACAGTATAAGATTGCAGTAACATAACACGTTAAATATCCTGTATATTTAACTTACATGTATCATTAAATCAATTGTATAAATGAAAATTGTGTTCAAACTGTTGGACAGTTTTAGAAATGGTTTTTTTATTGAGTACTTCATGTGCTTTGAATATCTGGAAGCCAAAATATTTTGGTTTAACATTTCCTCTAGTATTCCCAATTGTGTACTTATATAATGAATTTAACAAATGGGAGGTGCATTTAGAAATTATTTTTGCACTCTTCATTTAATAAATGTCTATGGAGATTCTTCATGTGATAGATTCAGCAACAGGCAACAATTTCTACATTAGGCCTGGAGTAGCATCAGCCTGGGTATCTTATCACCATTCTTGTAGATTTACAATGGAAAGAGTCATAACAATTGGAGAAGGAGAATCTTCATTGTACCTCAGAAGTGATAGGTTTTGGCGCTCCTGTCCTTGAAAACATTTGAAGCAAAAACATCTTTAAAGGTACATTTTAAGGTGTTAGTAGATTTAGTTTATTTAAAATAGTTTTTGTTTTTGTGTACTTGAGAACAATGTAAATAATTAAAGAACTATGATGGTGCAGTGGTTAAAATGCAATATTGCAGGCTGACTCTGTCCACTGCCAAGAGTTTGATTTTCAAGGTTGACTCAGCCTTTCATCCTTCTGAGGTCAATAAAATGAGGACACAGATTGTTGGGGGCAACAACTCTGTAAACCACTTAGAGGGGGCTGTAAAGCACTAAGTGCTATTACTAAGACAGGGAAATAAGTGTTTAGAACTGGAATTAAAGAGTTTGGAGCATTTATTACAGAGAGGTTAGTTTGAAAAGCAAGAACAACAATAGAGTATAATAGTAGCATATGCGCATGATTCCGTTTGGATCTCAACTTGGTGATATGGAAAAGAGTATTTTTTATCTCAGATTCAGAGTCTCCCTTTTCAGTTCAGAGTCTGTATTCATATCTGTCTTCCTTTGATTGCTAGTGAAAAATCAGCAAATGTCTGGTTTTTGTAAGTATACAAATAGAGGAAGTTTTGAATAATTATACACTATGACATAATGGTTTCTCTAGAGTCATATGAAGTAAAGATAAATAACTAAAAGCTTTTTGTTTGCGTGAAGTTTTTAACTATATTCAGAACCCATTGTTCCCTTGTTTCACATTCCACAATGTCACAAATAGGTTGGTAGTAGACTATGCTGATTGCTACTGGCCAATCAACTTGGATAAAATCTGGCTAAAGGATGATTTTTAAAACATTTATGAATGCACTAAAATACAAATTCTCATAGAAAACAATGGGAAAAATAGGCCTGACCTCATCCACTGAAAAATAGGTTTGTTTAAATAAGAATCTGGTATCAGAACCACTTTTTCTTAGTTAGATAAGGCTTTTCAGCTTTTAAAATATATCCTGAGGAATTAAGACAGCAAAGGAACAAGACGAAAAATAGCAACCATTCCTTTGAACTAGCATCTTTCTAAGTCAGAAAATAAACAAGCCAAGAAGGCAACTAGATTTTTTTTATTCTTATGATTTTTTTTCTTAAAGTTTCTAATTTTTAAACATACAATTACACATTTTTGTTGCTGTTAGCAACATAAATCATGTTCTCTTGGCTTATTTTTTTTCCCTTATACATGGAGTAATTGGTGATTTCTTTTAACTCCAGGAATAACATTATAACATGACAGTAAATACAAGGGGGTTCATAGAATGCATACCTATTAAATGTCAAAAAAGATTGCTGATGCTTAGCTTCAGCAGGACACAAGAGTACATGCACACACACATACCCAAATTCAGCAAATTAATTGAACCGACATTGTAGTAGTGATCTTCGCATTTGCACCAATTGCATGCTAATCACAATATGCCTCCATACACATTTGCTTTATTTGCTGACAAAATAAGCACAATCCATTGCACATTATCTACCCTCATGAAGTCTAATTTCCTCCTAGCAAAGAAATAAAACAAAGCTAAACAAAAGAGTGATTACTCACGAGCAGGCTGGAAAGCTTGCATTTGTGAATAGCTATCTTCTTCTGTGGCTGCATGCTTAAGTGCTCCTTTCCTCACAGTTCTCTACATGTTCTTCCCCTTCTCATCACCCCTCCCACCCTGTTAACAGTACTGAGGTCTGGACTGTTTCTGCTGTCGGAAAAAAGTTTGAAAGAAGGCCAGCCAATTATATACCAACTGAACAGCAGTACAAAGCATTCTTGCAACACTCAAAGTTCTGTTGCTTTGTTCTAAGTGTTTTGTTTATAGTCTGGAACCTTTGAAACAGACGATTTCAGCTCAGAATATTTTCAGACTGAAATTTTTTGCACATCCTTATTTTTAAATTCTGGTTTGGAAAAGGAAATATTCCAGTTGGATCAGAGTGCTAATGCTTCATATAAATTATTGTAGATGCCTCAGCAAAAATGGTAGAAATTTATGAGGATAGGTTAAAAAAAACCCAGGGAGTAACAATAAAAAAAGAAATGGTTATAAAGGTCCTTATTTCTTACTCAGGTGGCACTAAAAATAGATATTGGATGAAAGCAAGTAGTGGCAGAAGAAATACAAGTAGTCCTTGACTGACGACCACAATTCAGCCCAAAAATTCTGTTGTTAACTGAGACATTTGTTAAGTGAGTTTTGCCCCATTTTATGACTTTTCTTGCCTCAGTTGTTAAGTGAATCACTGCAGTTGATACGTTAGCAACCCACATGTTAATTGAATCTGGCTTCCCCATTGACTTTGCTTGTCAGAATGTCACAAAAGGGGATCACATGACCTTGGGACACAGCAACAGTCATAAATATGAATCCGTTGGCAAGCATCTGTATTTTGATCACATGATCATGGGGATGCTGCAAAGGTCGTAACTGTGAAAAATAGTCATAAGTCATTTTTTTCAGTGCCGTTGTAACTTTGATTGGTCCCCAAATGAATTGTTGTAAGTCAAGGACTACCTGTAACGTTTTCTACCATGCTTCCGTATTCTTCCTATATCCTTTTCTTGCATTGAATAGTAGTGACTTAATTCTGTAAATTATTACCTCAGTATTACCTCTTAAAAAAAAAAGACCTAACAACTGGATGAAATCATGTATGTGTTTAGAACTTGCCATTCACAGTGGGACAGTTGCTCCTTTCCCCTTTCTTTTCTTATCCATGAAGCTTTACTTATATGGAAGCTTGAAGAGAAATTTATTCTTTTAAACAACATATTAAGTTTTTGGGTCTACATGGATTCTAAGTAACAAGCTGGGGAAGCTTGACGGACACTTTTAGACCATATAAGTAGAATCATACCTCATTTGGAAATTTCCTTTCAGTAATCTGTTTGGGTGAACCCAGTTAAGCTTGAGATTATAGAATTTGATCTATCTACTACCTAGTTCCTGTTCTTGCTGGATTATTCATCAGCTTTGATGAGATTCCTACTGTTTGTTTAGCAAATTATCGAGTTATCAACAGACTGATTAAAAAAACTTTAATGTAGAAATATTATTAAGACTGACTTGTACAATTTGTGTACCTTGGAGCAAAATTAATGTACCAGGGAGTGAAACAGGACATAGCCCTCCTATTTTGTGTTTTCTAACAGCCACACAAACAAGGAAATTGATAAGCATTTGAGAATGTTAGATTTGGTTGATTTAAAAATGACTGTTATAATTATTTTTATAAATTCTTTGCATGGTAGATCATGTTTGTCCTGTGGTCATTACCGCATTCACATTTAGTAAATCTATCTGGATATTCTTCTGCTAGATTGTGACTGTTCACACATTGTACCAAGACATATTTGGTTTTGGCATGATGTATGTTGTAATCACAGCCATTGTGATACATAAACTATGTTTGATGGCTTACCTTACCTGAATCATGTGAATCCAATGAATGATGCTTGAGATAACCATAGCTTAATGGAATGTGTGAAGCAGATCAATGTTTGCCTTTTTCAAAGGGGATTATGACATTTAAAATTAGCAGCACAGATAGAATTAAGGAGAAACTTTCGGACAGTGAGGACAATTAACCAGTGGAACAGCTTGCCTTCAGAAATCGTAGGCACTCCATCATTGGAGATTTTAAAGAAGAGACTAGACAGTTACTTATCTGAGATGGTATAGGTTCTCCTGCTTGAGCAGGGGACTGGACTAGAAGACCTCCAAGGTCTCTTCCAGCCTATTCTATTCTATTCTATTCTATTCTATTCTATTCTATTCTATTCGACTTGACTCGACTCGACTCGACTTGACTTGACTCGACTCTAAATTTGATTAAACCATGTGTACATAAATAAGTTGGCTCTGAAGTTAAAGTGTACTTCTAAATTTGTGCTTAAAGATATATATCTGTTGTTAATAACAGCTAAATATATTGCTTTTTGGTGATGCATGTTAACCAATGTATAAAAACATAAAGTATAATTCAATGAGAGAGTTAATAACTGTTATTCTATGTATGTATATATATTTGTAAATAGTTGTATATTACATAGTTTGGGTTTAAAAATTTCTAATTTGTTTTTTTCTATAAAAATATATATTCTGCCTCTCTCCAAGTTATATTAAGTAATAATTTCTAACAGAGTAGAATAAAATACAGCATGAAAGTGTTGATAAGATATAAGGAGTACTTCTTATCTGCATAAGAGGGCTGCATAACAGAGATTTTTTCTATTCTTCTTTAATAGAGAAGCAGCTACATATGTTGATTCATGTGTCAATAAACTACTATTCTTGACAGTAGGGTAACAGTGCACCACTTGTAACACTAAATAATATATAGAAGCCACATAACTGTTTTATTTGATTTATTAGAATCATATTATTCCTTTGTAACAGGAGCTCAAGGTAGTATATATACTGCTTCCTCTTCTTGTTTATCTCAACCACAGCAACTCTATGAGGCAAATTTCGCTGAAAGAAAGCAAATGGCTTTCCTGAATCATCCAATAAACTTCCATAACTGAAGGTGAGCTCGAACCTGGATCTGCCCATTTTCCATCCCAAGTCCAAACATTGCCCCATTATATCACCTCATTGGCTCTCCTTTTAAAAATGTGTTGGCTCTTCAAGCCATGTTCCGAGCTTCCCTCAAGCTAAGAATGAAACCTTTATTTGTAAAATGATATCTGGCCACGTGCTTTCATCTGAAAAAAAAAATCCACGATGAAATGCTCACGTACAATAGCTATAGAAAATAGTACAACTGTCTTATTTGCAAGTGAATGCATGCAGTGAATCCAACTGCTTTTGCTTCAGAGTTTACATGGATAGACGTCTTCAGTAAGGCTGCAGTTCTGCGCCAACCTGTCTGGAATTGTTCTGTGTAGGACCAATGAAACAATATCTTCTTTAATGTAATGCTGAGCTCTGCCCCATTACAATCCATTCAGTTCAAGAAGCACATCCATAGCAATGAATAAATAAAAACAATATACTTTTATTCCAGGTTATCCTAGTGCTTACAGTCTTCCAAATGTTGCTTTAATTAAATTTATATGTTGGCAGCTCCTAGTTTAATACACTAACTTGGCACTAGTATTTCTCTTTGAATCAGACTGCCAAGAAAAAGGTGGCATACGGGGAAGGAAAGAGGAGATAAATGACTAGCCAATGTAGCATGGGGAAATGGAAAAAAATGGTTCTCAAAGGTGCTGAAAAAGCAGAGTGTTTTGAAATTGGAATAGTGTCTTCCTGAGAGGTGAATACTGGGGCATGTCCAGGAACGGGTGTGCAGTATAATTGTCACATGGTAGGATTAACAACAGGTAATGGGCTTTGTATTTCCTTTCCAAAGAAATGATTTGTCAACTGTATAATGCTTTATCATATATTATGACATAATGAACTGGGACTGTCTAGAACAGATTCAGAATGTTTCCCCCAAAATTTTCATTTAAAATCAAGTCTTGGGAAAAGAAATGAGGATGTTGCTTTGAGGACGGCTGGAACATTGAGATTTGTTTCATTTTAAAACTTAATCATTGATTATGAGCCTTCAGCTTTATCTAGGTTACAGGATGCTTTTTGGAGCTTCTATGGATATCAGGCTTTGGAAGCAGTATTTCATTCAATTGCAGTATTTTTTTTCCCCAGCGTGTTTTGAAAGTAGCAGCATTTATATGCTGTAAATTGTTTGGTTTCTTTCCTACTTCGGTTGAGAAGGAATCAGGTATGCATGCTGATTAACACACTCCAGTCATTAACATATGATTATGTGGGATGCATATTGAGCACCTGCCAAAGGATGTAATCCAGTACTTTGCTACATCTGTGCAAGACTTTATACATTTTCTTTTGTACTTTGACAGCTTAGAGAGGAAAAATGGGCTTTGTGTCTGTTTCAAAGAATAAAGCTGTGTATGTAGAGTACTTTTGTGGAGTTAGGAAAATAAGCAACGGACATCAGTTAGTGAGGTTATTAAAAAGAAAAATGTTTCATAGCCTTGAAACATGACTCTTTCAGCAATTTGTATCACTAACATAAACACACGGGTTACAACATTTCTCCTTGTTTACAAGGATTATCTTTTCTCAGATTTGGCAAAGGGATTCCTTATTTGTAACATTTCTATTAGATTCCTTTCTGTCCATTACTGTGTTTTTTTTTATATGATACTTACAAATGGTTGAGTGCGGTTGACACACAAGAACACAAGAGTTCTATTTCATGCACTACAAAATAGACGCAGAGCCTATGTAAATATAAACGCTATAGAATTTCTAATATTGGGTGATAGTGTCTGAAGGCATCCAACTTACACTCACAGACTAGTAGTTACATTGTAGTACAGTGGTATGTGAGCAAGGTTCTCTTGTTGCTCTTGTTATACATTTCTAGTATTTAATTTGTCTGTCTGTCTGTCTGTCTGTCTGTCTGTCTGTCTGTCTATCTATCTCTATCATCTGAGTTCATTTCCTTTGCTTTGGAATGTTAAGCTCCTATTTAAAGGAGCTTATAAAAACTTACAGCCATTTATAACATTTGAATTTATTTCCCAATATATAGAAACACAGATTGAGCATTCCAAATAAACATAAAAATCCATTACCTCTCATCAGAACTTCAAAGAGAGAACCTTCTCTCCAGCCATTAACAACTTTTGAGAGACTCCAAAGTTTAGTTGTTTGGTTTTTCCCCCCTCAGGAAATTATTCAAACACTGCAGTTTCCTCCTTTGTTCCTTTTCACATTTCAACTGAAAACTGGCTTTTATAGCCTTAAGGCAATTCCCCCCCCCAAAAAAAACGAGAGTTCTGTTCACAACATCCTGATAAGACCTTTACAATCAATGCAGATAGGTTTAATATTGTTATGACATGACTCTATTAATTGAAAATAAATGTAGTTTCCAATATTATATACAAATGTCACAAAAAGCATAATGATGTGACTAAGGACTATGTTATGTGATTAAAGACCACATAACATAAAGGCTACTTGTCAAAAAACATGATAGCCAAGTTGATGCTAATTTAATTTTTGCCAAGTCTAAGATTATATCATATTATTAGTTGGAAGTTAAATACATTTTCTCTGTTAGGTAGTATAACTTTTTATATAACCAAATTGGAAACAATAAATGTATATCAGTTTTATGTCATCCTTTGTACATAAAAGAGAATAAACAACCACAGAAAAATTATGTAGGTAATCAGCAGGATAAAATTGGAGCTGTCATGTTATTTTATACTGGAAAGACTCGGTTACATTATAATGTCATTCTCAGCTCCATCCAATTGCCCTGAATCTATGCCGAATTAAGGGATTACAGGGTCGTAAAAAGGAAGTTTTATAGTCAGCGATTAACTTAAGCTGTTATTGAAGAAGTAGCTCAACTGTTTTTTTTTATCATTTACAAATGTTAGGAAGAACCTCTTTGGGTTATGATTGTACTGTAGTTCCTTTTTTGGTCTGGAATCACAATAATTAGTTTAGGTGCTATTGAGACAAGCGTGATCATTGGTGACAAAGGCCCATCATCTCGACCTATCAGGACATTCTAGTGATCTTGATTTTTTTCTTTTTATCACAGCTGGCATCATTCTTTTCTTTTTCTTCTTTCAAGCATGACAAACATAATAGGCTTTTTCTTCTTCTATAGATAGATCTCATCTGTTTGGTTAACAACTATTTGAAGTTATGACAATCTTGGAAAGGGTGCTTTTTGACCCATAAAGCACTTCCAGCTGTTGTAAAAAGTTGTGCCACCCCCATCACATGACTACATTTCAGGCACTTGGCAACTATCTCACATTTACAACTGGCTCAGTGTCTCATAGTCATGTGTCTGTGATTTGCAACAATTTTTGCCAGTTTCTGGCAAAAACTACCCATTTGGGGAGAATGGATTACTTAACAACAGTGTGGTTCACTTAACAATCATTGTAAAAATGGTAAAAAAAATGGATCTGATAATATGGGTGCCTTGACATATGACAACAACAGCTTACAGCTGAAATTCTGCTCCCAGTTGTGTTCATAAGTCAAGGACTACCTATATTCTGTTATCTGCTTGCATCACATGCCCAAAGTGTATATATATATTTCTGCTTGCTAATAATTGCTTCAAGGAAGAAGTCAGTCTAAGCTAGATTGATTGGTTTTTCTTGCAGCCCATGGTACTCTGGATAATTATGTCCAAATCCATAATTCACAGAGGTCTTGCTCCTTTTCCACATCCTGCTTTAACTATTGCATTAACTATTCTGATCTCTGTTGTCATAAAAAATATCCATATCTTTTCTCATTATACCTAAGTTTACTAGAATTAATCTCGTCTTTACAGCACCAGCAACCATTGTTTTTATTTTTACTCATGCCCCAAAATGCAAAACTACTATCTTTACTTCTTTAATGGCATTGATGAGTAAACAAGCTAGTCCATGTTACCATTGTCATCTTAATATTTATCACTAGTCTATGCTGAAAGAACAGGTGTTCAAGTCATTTGTAGAATGCATTTAGATTCCCTAACTTTGCTGTTTCTGAAAACATATAGATTGGCTTTTCAAGATCTCTCTTTCAGAACCACAAATGTGTTTTCAATGTAGCACTGAGAATAGATACTGGCATCCCCAGAATAAAAGTCAAAATCTGGCAAATAATGCTACTGGCTAAGGCTTAGTCTAGTAACCATAGAGCTCCTCCTGCTAATGGAATCAACAGGTTTAGTTTCAAATGGTGGGGAGGTTTTATAAGTAAGCTAAACACGTATGGGCTACCTGTTAGAACCTGTTAAGATCTGATTTCAACAAAACTAGCGAGGTAACTAAGCAGTGGGTTGAGGACATAGAGTTACAACATGAAGTCAACCAAATTGAGCTGGAGAAAGATAGGAGGAAGCCTAAAATGCCCTTTTTAGCCTCTTTCCACTATTATGCTTTAGAGGAAGCAAGTTTGAATACACACTAGAAGCACTATAACAAAACAAAACTTATAATACTTATAAAACTGATCAAGGAGAGAAGCAACTTAGAACTAAGGAGAAACTTCCTGAAAGTTAGAACAATTAACCAATGGAACAACCTGCCTCCAGAAGCGGTGAATGCTCCAACACTGGAAGTTTTTAAGAAGAGACTGGACAGCCATTTGTCCGAAATGGTGTAGGGTTCCTGCCTGAGCAGGGGGTTGGACTCGATGACCTCCAAGGTCCCTTCCAACTTTATTATTATTATTATTATTATTATTATTATTATT
>NW_015386171.1:746942-761176 GCF_001527695.2 Protobothrops mucrosquamatus | reverse complement strand
GTGGTGGCTCAACAAAATGCTGAAAACTACAAGAGTTAATCTACAAAAATTGCAAAGTATTGTAAAAGACTTTTATCCATAGAATTGCTAGGAGATGGCTACAATTCAGTGGAACATAACAATGATATTATTGTGCAAATTATCTGAAGTTGCTTAACTACTCTAAATACCACAGGCCTTCTTCACAGACTATCTTAATGTCCTCCCTTTGGCAGTCTTAGAAGACAGATGTAATAGCCTTGGAGTCTTTGCCCATCTGAATCTAGAGAAGTCAAAACATTCAAACCTGAGTTCTTAAGATGCAGCCTTTGACTAATGTTTCAGCCTGTAGCAGTGAAACATTATGATCAACCGGATGAATTTTGTATCCAACATTTTTTGGCTGACACAAACCCAAAGGTTGTAAACATACTAGAAAAATACTACTCCCTGGCATCTAGAATCTGTTGCAGAATGGTGTTTCCAGTAGGGTTGAGTTAATGTATACACTTATCAGAATACTATCACATCTTATCTTTCATAGTTGTATTTTATGTATATATATATATCAGTTCAGGTCTGAAACTGTAATGAAACAACATAAAAAAATCCAGATAACAAAGTGGTGCTCCCTGCATATATCAAATATTTGCATTTTGACCTCCAATTTTGATCCTAGCTGTAATCTCTCCAAGCCTGCCATCTTATAATATATTTGCTGTGTAATTGAACAAATATGAGGATAATGTGCATTTTTATCTCACAGCCTTCCTAATTCTGAACTGCTTGGTTTCTCCAAATTCGGTTTATATAGGAGCTTCTTGTACATTGTAAAGGTGCCTCTGAAGAATAATCAAATGTTCTGGCTTGCCTGTTAGTCTTAATATATTCCTCATTCTGGCATGAATTTACACAATCAAAGGCTTGCTGCAGCCAATAAAGGAAAAGTAAACCATCTTGAATTCTCTTGCTTTCGCCATTATCCATCTTTTGTTAACCCTTTAATCTCATGTCCCTCTGCTTTTTCTAAAACCTGCCTTTTCATTTGGCCTTTCTTCTCTATGTATGGCTTTATACTTCTTTGTGAAGATCTTAAGCAAAACTGTGCTTGCATGATGAATTAATGCAATGGCTCTCTTGTTTCTCCCTTCTTTGGTATAGGTGTACATACTACTACCACTACTACTACTACTACTACTACTACTACTACTAATACTAATAATAATAATAATAATAATAATAATAATAATAATAATAATAATAATAGTAAAGTTGGAAGGAACCTTGAAAGTCATCTAGTCCAACCCCCTGCTCAGACAGGAAACCCTATACCATTCCAGACAAATGGCTGTCCAGTCTCTTCTTAAAAACCTCCAGTGTTGGAGCATTCACCGCTTCTGGAGGCAGGTTGTTCCACTGGTTAATTGTTCTCATTGTCAGGAAGTTTCTCCTTAGTTCTAGGTTGCTTCTCTCCTTGATTAGTTTCCACCCATTGCTTCTTGTCCTGCCTTCAGGCACTTTGGAAAATAGCTTGACTCCCTCTTCTTTATGGCAGCCCCTGAGATATTGGAACACTGCTATCATGTCTCCCCTCGTCCTTCTCTTCATTAAACTAGATATACCCAATTCCAGCAGCCGTTCCTTATATGCCTCCAGTCCCCTAATCATCTTTGTTGCTCTTCTCTGTACTCTTTCTAGAGTCTCAACATCTTTTTTACATTTTTTACATAACTCTACTTCAAATTTGTTTAATCACAGGTCCATCGATTTTTAATAGATCTACTTTAAGCAACAGCATAAACCTTTATTTATAAAGTGTTTTTCTCTTCAGAAATATTTACTGTCTCTTACAGCAGGGGTGTCAAACTGCCGGCCCAAGGGCCGGATATGTCATGATGAAACTGCGCCCACCCATTGCCAACAATGGAAAAAAAGTCACGAGACATGCCACGTGACGTTGCGAGTTTGACACCCCTGTCTTACAGCATTTATCTTTGAAACTGGGGAGTAGCCTGGAATTATTTGAGTAAAATAGGTAGAAAGAACTTCAAAAGAAGAGGGAAGGAAAGGGTTAAAAGCCTCCCTATTTATAAAAAAAGTCATTGAATTCCTCAGTATGTCTGCAATACCAGAAATGCAGTACTTGCATTCTAGTTTTTTCTTCTCTGTTGTTTAGGGCAGGCAGATAACTGTTTTTGCACTGAGGCCCTCCTTCATACTTAAGTCATGTAGGAAGACTACATTAAGAAAACTACCAAAGTTAGTAAACACTGTGATGCAATATTAATAATGATAATGAGGAGGAGGAGGCAGCAAATGAACAATTTATTAGTATAGTGCAATATACTACAGTATTTATAATATAGAATATTTTAATATAGTATTTTAAAATATTATTTGAAAAACAAAAACATATTAAACCATGTACAAAAGATTCTAATATGGAATTTATCTGCTGAACTTTGTTGGGAAACGCAAAGAGGCTTCAGAGTGGGAGCTTTGTCCAGTTGTAAATTGTTCACTGCTCATCTAGAGATTTAATTTAAAAAAAAACCCATTTATTTGTACATATATTTTGTTGGAACCCCAACACAAGAAAATATTAATATAATGACAAAAACATTTTTCCATTAATGTTTGCTTTTTACTTGAGTTAAAAGGGCCAACTTGCTGCCAAATCTTAGAATTAAAACCATTCTGGATATCCAACTTTCCTGGGTTGTAAGTATTTGCACATATCCTATTAAATGTGATGACTGATAAATACAGGGGTCTTCAAACTTGGTTCAAGCGTGGCTGGTTGAGGAATTCTGGGAGTTGAAGTCCACAAGTCATAAAAGGGCCAAGTTTGAAAACCTTGAAATAACAAGCAATCTATTCGTGTTACTGTTTCTTTTTTCTTCTGCTATCCTGGCCATTCCTACAAATATTTTCCTTGAAATCCTATAGAAGTAGGAGTGGCTTGTGTTTGTATGTAATTTTGTTGGCTATTGAACAGGAAAGCATTGCAGGCTTCCGGTACGTGATCCAATCTGCAACTATGGTAACATTGTTCACTTACGTTACTTTTGTTATTTTACTAATTAACAAACTTTCCCCTAATGAAGTGTCGAAACAGATCACTGGTCTTTTGAAGGATATTTTTCTGGATTTTTATTGAAATCAGTTAGTGTTCTACTAGCATAATACATACAGGGTTATAATTTTAGAGATTTTCTTTTCTTGAGGAAGAGTAGACCCTGACTTGGAAATTAAGGATACTCCCTTTTTGATCTTGCTCCTAAGACAATACAAACAATCAGCTCATTTCACCATCATTTAACAGTGACCATGGTTACGATAGCCCTGTCCTATATTTCATTGTGCACAGGCTAGGTACACAAACTACAGTAAATAGAAAATATAATGCCCTCACCTGAATTGTACTTGAATTTGTTTTTGCATCCTGACCTCAATGCTTGTTTTACATATAGATTCCCCTTGGCTCCTGTGTGTTTCAGCATTTCTGTCTGATAATTGTAGTTAAGGTTTGAATGAAAGCAGATGTGTCACTGAGTTTATACGGTATGCTTGAGCAGGTTTATTTTAATGATAATTTATTTCAATAGAAGAAACTACAGCTGATTTATTTGGTGTACAACATGCTATGATTTAGACTGTGGTTTATCATAGTAGCTAGGTTTACACATTATGGTTTAGCATAATACATGAATTGTAATCACTGAATTTAATTGTGGTTTGAATGTTAATTGATCCTACCAGGTTTAATTTAAAGTAATAATAGTGTCAGTCCTGTGTAACAGCAAACTAAATAGAGGGTATCAATAGAGGGGAATTGCATACTGAAACTGAAGATGCACAATCAATCCTATAGCCTATTTTTAGGATTTTTTTTAACTCAGGTATCGATGCATGTATATAGTTCAAGTGCCAAAAAAGAGCAACCAGCAAAATATCTTTTATAGAGTTTTTGTGCAATGAGAAATGATATTTTTACCAAAATTAGCACCTTAACTCAAGTATATTTTGTTTTAGGAATGTGATTTTTCCCCTATTTCCAGATACAGAACATTCCAAGGAACTCCAGAACATTTTGTTCTTCTTCAGGACACAACTAATCCAACTATGCTATGGGTGGTCCAGCAATTTTCTGGAAGTAAATCCAATGGAAGTAGGATTTCCAGGCAACCATATCCAGAAGATCATAAACTATTTCCTGTTCTGGAAGTCTTACATCTGATAATTGCCAGACCACCCCTAGAACAGCCAGATTGGCATGGTTCTAAGGAAGAATGAAACATTAAATTCCTTTTCCACGTACCTAAAATGCATGAGGACAATATAGCACAAAGAAAACTAACCCAAGCTTTTGCAGTCAGTTTAAGATATTGTCTAATAACAAATTATTGTCTAATAACAATTTATTATTGCTTTCACTTAGGTTTCAAACAATTAATCCTGAAGAGAGTCAAAACCTCAAAGAAAATACCATGGAAAATCCTCTCTTTCACCCATGTTTCTGTCTCTCCAGCTTGCATTCATAGTTTTAAATCAGATCAGATCAGATCAAATCAAATATTTTGATACACAGTGAATATATTCTGTTGTTTCACTCTAATTTGTTCACTCAGATGTTTTCTAGTGAATCAGATTGTAAAATACATTTAAAGTTTAACATTTAATTGTTATCATTTTATCATTTGCCTTTCTTAGATGTCTTAGATAATTTCCCTTCAAATACATGGCACAAAGCAGCATTCCTACAACAAATTTACTTGCTTCAACTTCCACTAGTAATATATTTTCCAACTACAGGTAGTCCTCGACTTACGACCATAATTAAGCCTAAAATTTCTGTTGTTAAATGAGACATTTGTTAAGTGAGTTTTACGACTTTTCTTGGCACAGTTGTTAAGTGAATCACTAAAGTTGTTAAGTTAGGAACATGGTTGTTAAGTGAATCTAGCTTCCCCATTGACTTTGTTTGTCAGAAGGCTGCAAAAGGAGATCACATTCAGGACACTGAAACCATCATAAATATGAGTCATTTGCCAAGCATCTGAATTTTGATCACGTGACCTGTGGGGATGCTGCAATGGTCGTAAGTGTGAAAAACAGTCATAAGTCACTTCTTTCAGTGCCATTGTAACTTTGAATGATCACTAAATAAACTGTTGTACATCGACGACCACCTGTATTTAGATGTCTATGTACTTCAGGTAGTCCTTGTTCAGCAACAATTTGAAGTTACGGAGATATGAAATGAATGGTGCTTATAACTCCTTAAAGTTCTAGCTGTCTCAGCACACCTGCAGTCACATGATTGTCATCTGGGTGCTTAGCAACCGACTCCCACTCCTGCCATTTGCAGAAAAGTCGCAAGTTGCTTCTGTGAGTCATTCCCACTCCTGCTGCTTTTTCTCCCAAGTGGCCTGACTACAGAGTACAAAATTCTGAAGATTTCATACTTTCTAGTACATGTGTGTACCCCACTTACCTACCCACTTGTCAGCTTGCAAGCCTCCCAGGTCTTGCAACTTCCTGCCATCTTCCCCGTTGACCTTGTTTGTTGCCAGCTGATAGGAAGTTATAATTAGATCCTCACTTAACAACCCACAATATTTGCCTAATGATTGCAATGTAGACTGCATTGCTTAGAGATGGAAATTCTGGTCCCAGTTACCATTGTTAAGCAAGGACTACCTGTTTGATAACTATGTGTCTTCTATTATCAGCCAGAAATAAGTTGTGTTCACTAATGTTTCCTTAACTGAACTCCATTTACCCTCAAATTAGGGCTGTCACAGAAAACAAATAGTTTTTTCCAAAATCAAAAGAACAATTTCCCAGTGTTCTTGTGAACTGATCTATACTATTTTGCAGCACAAATTGAGTTATGACAATGAGTGTTTAATATCCACTCATACCTTCAGTATTTGAAGAACAAAGCATCAGTATAGTTTTCCTCAAATGAAAGGAATAACTAAAATGATAAATTTCCTTTAAAAATGCTTCTGCATGCATAGAGAGAATTCCTTTCTGACACCTTAGATGATCTTTGGCTCCAGAGAACATACATATTTCATTTGTATGGTTCTCTAAAAATATGATTTGGGTCTTGGGTAAGGAAATCTGATATATTGCATAATTTACATAGAGTACATATAATATGACATAATTGATGTATTTCTCGAGGAGTGTGCACCAGGATATATTATAATATTTGACAAGGGCTCAAATTATATGGACATGGATAGCCTCTTTACTTAACAGAATTCTTTTACTTCTTCTGCTATGCAATATTTAGATAACCATGCTTTTTCAAGCTTTCACAACAACTAATGGACTAAACATTTGCTTTTGCTAAACAACAGTTGATTATAAAGATGTCATCAGATATTGATTTATTAGTAACCCTAATCAACATTTATTGCATACTAGCTGTACCCGGCCACGCGTTGCTGTGGCTCAGACAGGTTAAATGTTTTTACCTGTCACAGGTGTGACATCTATATAATACTAGGTATATAAAAACACGTGTGTATTTGAATGCAACGTTGTGTCAAAATTTCAAAGCAATCAGTGAAGAACTTTCAGAGATTTAAGATTTTGAACAAACGAACATTTACATTTTTATTTATATAGATTTGTAGACCAATATTGGAATAAAAAGCGGAGTTGTATCACTTATATAGTATGAGTGCTGCAGGGAGGCAATCTTTGAAGGTAACATTGTCCCAGTGAAGACTTAAAAGTTATCTGGAACTCCGAATGAAGGTTGTTTCAATGAAAATATATATTGTATACCAAATACTACAGTTATAGGCATGAAAGCTCTAGCTTAGCAGATATTTATGCTACATACAAGTATACTGGTTGCTGAAGCAGCACAGTCATTCACACACAGGAATCAACACAAATCGATGTGAACAAGGCAATTCAGGGCACTTTTCAAGCTGTTCCTTGAAGGGCGCCTGTGCTCCACTTCTGACTGATGGAGCAGTTCATTGAAGTCAAAAGGCGTTTCTGTGCATGCACAAAAGCCACATTGGATGAAGTGAGACAAGCAATTAGCAACAGTGTCTTGATGCTTGTTATCAAAGCACTGAAGCAGAGCATATTGCTTTCAAAGACAAAATCATTCTCCGCTTAATAAAGCTGTACTTTTATAAACTGTTTAATATGTTTAAAGTATGTAAATAAAACAGTGGATCTGATCCAAAAGGCTATTGGTGTATAAGGGGCTTGCTTTAATCAATTTCTTGCAACCATCTTTATGATTATCCAAACATGAATGTTGGAAAGGATGCAAGTCAATAAGGAGAAGGAGGGAACGTTCTAACATATGTGTAGAATCCTGCTTTCACTTCTCAGGATTTAAGGCTATGATAGCACGTGCTCTCTGTCTCTCTATGTTTGTATGTTTGTGAGTGTGGGCATGTGCAGGTGTGTGTCTCTGTGTATCAGTGGCGTAGCGTAGGTTGTCAGCACCCGGGGCAAGTAATTTGCGCCCCCCTCCACAGTGGGCGGCGTCGGCGACCCGGCGGCTTGGATCAGATTCGCACAGCCAGCACTGCAGAGAGAGTGAGTGAGCCAGGCAGGGGCAGAGAGCTGCGAGTGCAAGCGCGCCCCCCCAGATGTTGCGCCCGGTGCAGCCGGCCCCCCCTGCACCCCCCACGCTACGCCTCTGCTGTGTATGACAAAAATTGTGGGGGAGAATAATTTTTAAAATGTCTATGAAGAAAGGATAAGCAATACATTATTTAAAAAAATCAAATTGACCTGAAACATACATCCGGGAGGAATTTAGAAACAGACATAAATATTTGATAGCCTTCATACCAAAGCTGAATTCCCAAAAAGGTATAAGAGGTTTATGGTTAGACTTCCTGGAAGAGACATGAAGATGTGGCCTGAAGATCCTGTTATGTTAACTTCTTTTAATGTAATTCTAAGACTGGATTTGCACGACACATTTAACCAGGTCAGTTAAAGAACTAGCAGCTGAATTTGCATAGCATCACACAACCTGGTTAATTTTAATCTTTCAAAACTCTTCATGTAGTGTGATTTATTGTAATGCGCAAATTCTGTCCATTCAATTAACTTACAGTTCAATCTATTGTGCAAAGCCAGAAAATAGCTAATAGTGTATATTGGCAAACTATAGCTAGATATTTAGTGTTAAAACACATACAGTTAGGAATCTTCAAGTCATTATAGTACTTTAAAATAATTTGGAAAAATTACAGAAGTCATAGAATGTCTTAACATGTTGAGCCCATCTAAATGCTAGAGTTAGGAGTTCAAAGAAAAAAATAACTTTCATATCCAGGATCAGATTAAAGATGTATGTTGAAGATATTTGGTTCCGTGGCTGAACTGCTGTAATTAACAGGAAGATTTCCCTAATATTATAACAACAACAACAACAACAACAACAACAACAACAACAACAAAAGTTGGAAGGGATCTTGGAGGTCATCTAGTCCAACCCCCTGCTCAGGCAGAAAACCCTATACCATTTCAGACAAATGGCTGTCCAGTCTCTTCTTAAAAACTTCCAGTGTTGGAGCATTCACCGCATCTGGAGGCAGGTTGTTCCACTGGTTAATTGTTCTAACTGTCAGGAAGTTTCTCCTTAGTTCTAGGTTGCTTCTCTCTTTGATTAGTTTCCACCTGTTGCTTCTTGTCCTGCCTTCAGATGCTTTGGAGAATAGCTGGACTCCCTCTTCTTTGTGGCAGCCCCTGAGATATTGGAACACTGCTATCATGTCCCCCCTCGTCCTTCTCTTCATTAAACTAGACATACCCAATTCCAGCAACTGTTCCTTATATGTTTTGGCCTCCAGTCCCCTAATCATCTTTGTTGCTTTTCTCTGTACTGTTTCTAGAGTCTCAACATCTTTTTTACATCATGGTGACCAAAACTGGATGCAATATTCCAAGTGTGGCCTTACCAAGGCATTGTAAAGTGCCTGGATAACTTCACTTCAGTTATCCAGAATCTATTGTTGTTGTTTTCCTCTTCTTGTTGTTAGGTGTGCTATGTTCTGGATAATGATAGAATAGGACTTGGCCTTTGCAAGTACCTTCTCTTCAGATATTTGAAAAGTGTCGTTAGCCTCTCTCAGTCATCAAGGTTAAAAATAGCCCATTTTTTTTAGTTCTTCCATGTAAGATTTTTGGTCTCCTGACAAGGCTCGAATCTCCAGTCATCATTATCCTATGCAAATAATATGGAAAAAGATCCTACACTGAACATACAACTGGATTGTATGAAACTGGATTGTAGGAGGGATGGCAGAACCTGGGGTGGAGTTAAAAGAGGGATCATCCTACATTGCCACGTGTAGTCTAAGTCCAACCCCCCCCCTGAATGTCGACCTTTATCCAACTCCAGGCAGATGCTGTTAATTGAGAAGATTCCTGTGCATAGGCATAAGTAGCAATAAATCAATTTAATTGGACATTCATGCGTAGACCTGATCTTTCGCACCTGACACGGTTGTTTCAATAGTTAAAATGACAACCAAAAGAATGTCTGGATAACTATTATATATTGGATTTACAAAAGCAATTTCTTAAAGCTTTGAAGAATTTTGTGAGAAGGGATAAAGAAAAGAGGAAAACAAATCCAGTTCTAGGATATTTCTCGAAGGGACTAACGATCAAGATTGTTAAGAGTAAAGGGAAGGAACATAAGATTGGTTTATTTGATCAAGGTTAAAATATATATGTTGTGAACTATGGTAACCCTAAATTGACTTTGGCTGATCAGGACTAAACAAGAAGACTTTAAATGTTTGTTTGTAGATGAGAGATGGGAGATGGGAAGAAGAGAACGTTTGTTGTACTTTGAGAGAAGGTGATGTTACTAAAATTGTTTATACTTGTGATTGGGGGAAGGGAATCACTTCCCTCTTTCTCAGAACAATTGATGACCAATGAATTTCAATTCAATTAATTTTTCTTAAAAGATACTATCAACATTTTTTAAAAAGCCTTTCTAACCTCTATATTATAAATGCTTCTCTTTCTATTCATTTCTCATGCCCTACAAAAGAAAGAATTCATTCTTTCAAGCTGCCTCCCACTTGAAGGCCATGTTATTATAAAATACAATAGTCTGCTGTAATATACTCATGCTGTATAGTTAAGGACATATGCAGGAAAACCCAGTAATGAATGTATGAGGGAAATCTATAGTCACACATAATTTCTTACCACAGCATATGTATATGAAATGAAATAAATGTAGCATCAATTTATCTGCTGTACACACATAAAGAATATTCCATGTCTAGGATGGTTGAAGATTGAGTATATTGGGCTAGAGTCCAGGCCAATTTGGAGAATTATTCAGTTGATTTGTTTATAGACAAACATCACTGCAAAATTAAGAAAATTAAAATTAAGAAAATGTTAAAAATTAAGAAAAAAAGTTACTAAATAAAAATAGCAAACCACACTAGAATCTTAACATTTGCAAAATGCACACTTCAGTCAATATTATATTTGGAAGGATATTTTAAGATATTTAGCACTGTAAAGTTCTACGTCGAACACAGAACATGCTCATATCAAATGGTCTTAACTGATATTTCTCAATCTTGACAACTTTAAAATGTGTGGACTTCAAGAATTTCCCAGCCAGCATGATGGCTGGGGAATTCTGAGGTTTTAAGTCTACAAATCTTAAAGTTGGCGAGGTTGAGAAACAGTGGTCCACAGGATGGGCACATGTTATCATTTAGGCACATTTATTTTTAATCAAGTTACTTTCTTAGGTTGAATCCTCAATTTCCACTGCAGCTTATCATGTTTGTAGAGTTTGAAACAAGGAAGAAACAATTTTTTAAGTCACCCTTTTTCTTTCACTGAGCTACCCACTTTACTGCTTTTTTTTTAACCAGTTTGCCAGTGGACCGTTTCACCATTCTTGCTGTCACTTGAGGTAGGAGGGTTTCACCCCAGCTCCTGAACCAAATGGATTTACCTAGGGCTGGACAACTAAGTAAGTAAGTAAATAAATAAGGGCCAGCATTTCAATGGTCCACTGGTGGACAAGTATTTATTTATTTTTTTTAGATTTGTGGAAACGCTCAATGGAGAAGAAAAATAAGAATTAAAAAAGGTTGTTTCTACTTGGTTTTGAACTGGTAACCCTTGCCTTGTGAGGGAAATGTGATGATTGGAATCTACTATTATAGGAATACCTGCAGTAGAGATTAGGGAAAAAAAGATACTTTATTTTAAATCTCGTCCTTCTGTGTGCATTTTGATGCTTTAATTCTGTTAACATCATTTAAAAATAGTAGTAAACAAAAGCCAAGGACTATTTTGATCCTGTGAAATTACCAGTATGAATAAGAGACTGTAGTCACATCATACATGTAACCAGTCTTTGACTTACAACCATTTGTTTAGTGACTGCTCGAAGTTACAATGGCTCTGAAAAAAGTGACTTGTGACCATTTTTCACACTTATGATTGTTGCAACACCCCCAAGGTCACATGAACAAAATTTGGGAGCTTGGCAACTGGCATATATTTATGACAGTCGCACTGTCCTCTGGATTCAGTGTTCACCATATGTAGCCTTCCCGGCTGGCTTCTGACAAGCAAAATCAGTGGGGGTGGGGGAAAGCAGATTTGCTGTAGATGTTCTCAGACTGTGGGTCAAAAATCAAGGGAGTGCCACCAGCAGTTAAGGGAGAGTTACAACATTTGTTTTAAACCTGATCTGTCTTCTAGACCAGAGGTCTTCAAACTTGGCCCTTTTATGACTTGTGAACAGCATGCCTGGCTGAAGAATTCTGGGAGTTGAAGTCCACAAGTCATAAAAGGGCCAAGTTTGAAGACCCCTAGTCTAGACAAAGGGTGAGTGCTGTTAAAGAGGGTCTTTGTCTTTTACAAAAAAAAGTGGGGGTCAGTTTTGACAGATATTTTGCTTTGTCTGGGCAAGATATGCAACATCAAAACTATCTCCAAGCTTTGTTTCTCTTTTTACCTGTGCAATCCGTCAGTGGGCAGTTCTTGTGCTGTAAAGTTTGAAAATCCCTGTGACATATAGATTAAAATGAAATCCTTAAACCTAAGTGGTGTAATTATTTCTTGCACAGCCATTATGCAATGAAACTAGTAGCTGCACAAATTCATTTATCATTTTAGCTGGGAGATACCATCGGGATAACACTGAAACAGATTTAAATTTTAAATATTTTGAGAGCTGGGGAGTACTGTGATTAGCTACGCTGAAGTAGAAATAACTAATTCCAATTTCAGGTGCATATTTATCTTTCAAGGTCCTTATAAGTTTTATGAAAAATCGAGTCCTGAGTACTTATATTCTCTATTAATTCTTTATTTTTTTAATGTCTAAGAAACTGTGACATGTTTTGAAAAATAAACATTATTTTTAGGTTTATGAAATTTATTGTCAGAGTTTTCACCACAGTGTCTTAAGTATATAAGAAAAATGGTGCCTATCCAACTCAGACTTTAAAGGAAGTGCTTCCTACCACCAGCCTTGATGAATCTCTACTGAAAGATAAAAATGAAACAGGAATAATCTTACTTTTACAATCTGTTTGCCATTATTTCATTTAATAGTGTCGGTCACAGTGGTTGAAGTCCTATTTGGATAGTCAAGTTTCAGAAAAAACTTAGGTTTCAAATTCTGTCCAATTTTCCCCCCTAATTTATCCCCAAATTATTCTTTGAAATAGAATAAAAATTAGCATAACATAACATAACATAACATCTAATTCTTTGAGTTCTAGAACATATGATTTAATATGCTGCTGGAATGAACTTACTGAAATATGTCACAGACCTGAATTTTTATTAGTAGCAATTCACGTATTTACCTGTGGAATTATACAACAGCTTCCAAATACTGATTTTTTAAGGCTCTAGAAAAGAAAACCATAGCTGAGCTAGCTTGAGAAATTTTGAAGATTTTGAGTTTCTGACTGAGATAAGGATTAAGTAGAATTATTACTAATGTTTTCTTCATCCCATACCTCAGATCATATGTCTATAAATTATATTGAAAATGGAGTCTGTATATTTGGGGGGAGGTGATGTTTCTCCAATTAATCAAGCTGTGGAAGAGTTGATAGAGAGAATATGTTGGAATTCTACCTAAGTTTTAAGCTCAGGTAATTAGCTCATCATTTCAAGAGACATAACAACTTTATTCTGAGCCAAAAAGTTTCTCTAGTTCAAGGATTTCCTAGTTCCCTTGAATCTTAATAAATAGCTTTTGGAGCCTTTGGACTCTTCCTTTTATGGGCCAAGACTCAGATAAAAAATAGATGATTTCTTCTTCTTCAGGGGCTAGTCAAATGCATACTGCAGAATTAAAGTTCTTTTTATCAACAGCCAAAATAAAACTGTAACTAAAAATTGGTTTAGTTCAGTAGAATATTTCAAATTATTCAGTTGCTTTTGAGTTATAACAGACACCCTGTTATAATGTATTAAATATTATATTATTGTCTTGTTTCTTTACAGGAGTCAGAAAATAATAAGTTATGTTCCTTATATTCCTTCCGAAATACTTCTACCTCACCACATAAGCCCGAAGAAAGTGGTCGTGATCGCAATGAGCTAATGACCAGTGTTAATTTTGGAACTCCAGAACGCCGCAAAGGAAGTCTTGCCGATGTGGTGGACACTTTGAAACAGAAGAAACTAGAAGAGATGACGAGAACCGAACAGGAGGGTATGTATGTATGTATGTGTGTGTGTTTGTATATAAATATGCATTTATTTCTCTCTGTGTGTATGTATGTGTGTGTGTATGTATGTTTCATTTCTGTCTTCAGCCAAATGGTGAATTAAAAGTTAAGGTGAATCTATTTTGATGCCTATTTATAGAACTACTATTGATGTTTGTATATGATGTTTGTCTGAATATATCCATACTCACTGGACCTCTGAAATATATATGTATGTATGTATGTATGTATGTATGTATGTATGTATGTATGTATATATATTCCTGGTGTTCACTCTTATTTTATCTGTTTAGAGTATATATATATATACTAGAAATGAAAATAAGAGAAATCTTGCCACAACAGGAGGTGAGACCAATGTGGAACCAATAGTAAATGAGGCAACAAAAACACCTTTTAAGAAACGAACAAGAAACGATAGCAACGTAACAAAGAGGAAGAAAAACAACCTAACACACAGCATGACTCACAATACCGTAACGCGGTCTGAACTTGGGGGCCCGGTCA
>NW_015386171.1:740704-746363 GCF_001527695.2 Protobothrops mucrosquamatus | reverse complement strand
GATTTCATCGAAACGTCGCTATGATACTTCTAATCTTACACGGGAGAAAACCCGAATGACCAAAGACTCACATATAAACACCCGTGAAAACCTTAAAAAACATATATATATATATATATATATATATATATATATATATATATATATATATATATATATATATATATATATATATATATATATATATATATATATATATTCTAAACAGATAAAATAAGAGTGAACACTAGGAATATTATAATATATAATATATAATATTATATATATAATGTGTACATAACACACACACACACACGCGTGTGTGTGGTTGTGTGTGTACCTATATTTTTACTGAGAAATTAATTAGACAAATTTCTGATTGAGATTTGTGCACAAGAGAATAAATGGCATGTTGATTGTCAGTTATAATCTTATTTAATGGTGCGGGAATTCATCTGGTATATTGGCTTCATTCTACAATCTGTGCTTAATATTTCAAGAGATCTGGGCCAAGGCTGATTGGATTTGGAGTGGAAAGCAAGCGAAGAACAGATATTGCCTATGAGAATTTCTCATTATCGAGTTTGGGGGATAGCTTTCTCATATACCAATGAGAACTGTTTATAAAATAGCACCATGAGCATAATATGTTTCCAAAAATTCAAAATGCCCTTAAATGAGGTCAAGCTTTTGAAGCTTTTGATAGGTATGGATAAACAATCACCAGAGCATGATTTTGTACTTGAATAAGTATATTCTACTAATAATTTATATTACAGTTTCTGTGTTGTTTTTTGGGGTAATCTGTGGTTCAGTTGTGAAACTCTGGATGATGAAGAAGAAGAAAAACCCTAGGTTTTCCTCCTATATTGGCTAACATACTCCTCTGGGTCACATGTTTATGGTGTCTTAAAAACATTGACCATGGGTAGAACGTCATCCTTTGCATATTTCAGAAGTGTTGGATTACAAATTCAGATAAACCACAGCCATCAGAGATGATTACAATGGAGTGGGATCCTGCACAACTGGAAACCATTAGGGAGATTTTTCTGATGTCTTTGGATCCAGTTCTGATCACAAGCTCAGGCGATAGATTTTAATAGCAAGTTGGAAGTGATTCAGTATATTTACATTTTGCAATTGAAAAATGATCCAGCAACTTTATAAGTAAGGGTAGACTGAACTATACATGGGAATAGATCTAAGACAGATTCTACATCTCTTTTTTGGCTTAGTTTATATGACAAGCACATAGTTAAATATGTTCTATATAGGTGTCTTAAACTTCACAACAGTGATAATGTCTCAGATTTTACATAGCCATCTGTCTTTAAATTTAATTTTGAAGTTCATGTTTAAGCTTTTTTCCAGCTAAGTTGCTGGCTTCATTTTGATGGCTAGATCATTGAAAACGTTTTAAATTTATTTTTATATTTGGGCTCACCTTTTTTTTTTTTTTAGAACAGGATAGAATAGAATATTCTTAATTTGCCAAGTGTGATTGAACACACAAGGAATTTGTCTCCGGTTCATAAACTCTCAGTATACATACACAGTGATAAATCATAAATCATAAATAAATCATAAGATACAACCAACAAAGTGATGGTCATAAGATACCAATAGGAGAAGATAATAGGAAAGATGAGAAAGATAATAGTAATGCAGTCCTGCTACATAGTTATATATCCTTAGGCATAAGACAATGCTGTGTGAACTATATCTTTAGCAGAATGATGGCATGGTGGAAAAAACTCTTTTTGTGTCTAGTTGTTTGGGCATGCAATGTTCTGTAGCAGCATCCTGAGGGTAGAAGGAACTTTTACCAACGAACGTTTTAAATTTCAAGTTAAACATCATACTGCTGAGATTTGTTTCATTTTTGCAGTTAATAAACAAGATTTGCAAGATTCATGTTTAAAATTTAAACTTTATTCATTTACCTCTCTCCTCCTTAATACATATTATTAACTTCCACATTATTTCTTTTAGGTGAGTTTGTTTTATTAGCTTACTTGGACTTCAAATAATTTAGCCTGCAATGCTGTACTGACCCACAATAAGTTCCATTTACATCACTCACACTTACTTCGTAACAGACATTTCAAAAAGTCATTGATGAGAAAGTTTGATTTTTAGTATGCTGCCTGGACTTTATTCCTTGCAGATAATGAAAACTGATTCAGTAATCAATAAAAAACACTTTTACATATTTATACATTGCTAAGTATTTAGTATACATCCCTAAGTATTTAGTGTTGCCTGCTTCTTTAATTGAGTGGATTCTTAAATGAGAAAATTCAAATACCTATTTTGGAAAAAGACACTGAATTTAGGCTAAATTACAGTAGGTAATGGCAGAATTCTCACATGCTAGGCTCCAGATATTCAGATATTGTTAGCCTTTTTTCACTGAACAGGAAAATATTTTAATTTCATGGGCATATTTAGATACTCATTAGTGTAAGATAACAGAACTTTAATGTACCCAAAATAACTGAGAAAATTTAAAGTGTAATTAAACTAGAATAAACATCTTTCATTAGTTGAGTTTATAAATAACTATCCATGTTGCACAGAATGGAGTATATATAACAAACTTGCCATTTTGTATGCAACCCTTGCTTCCAGTTGATTTATATGGGCCTAAAAGTTAATTGTTCAGCAACTAATTTCAAGATCAGCTCAAAATAGTTGAAACTCTTAGTTTCAGCAAGAATGCACATTTCTGTAGAGCTGAAATGACCATGTCCTTAAGTTCTGCATTTCTCATGTTATATGTATGATATGTATGTTATATGTAGTGATTAATACAATAGCTAATAGAACATACCTGAATACAATGAAATAATTTTAATTGTGATATTAAGTTAGCAATATCATAAAATGGACACAGAGATAGCCAGACAAATTTAATGGACTTACATGACTTGAGAATTAATTAAGTCTGGTCACTCCTCATGATAGACCAGGTCAAGAAATATGCACATATATATATACAAAGTAGAGTATCTTTCAAATTCATGAAATGATACGTAATTAAAGTCAGTAATTTGTTTATTTAAGGCTGATGATCAGCAAGTCATTTGCTGCTATAATAAATCAATGCAGCCTTCCAGTTACAATTACTTTTTAATAAATGTATGATCCATCTTCTGTGAGAAAAAATGTTCATGTGCCACACCGGTTGAGCAAAATTATCTATCTATCTATCTATCTATCTATCTATCTATCTATCTATCTATCTATCTATCTATCTATCTATCTATCTATCTATCTATCTATCTATCTATCTATCTATCATCTATCTATTGTATTTTATTTATATTATTTATATTTGTTGAATTCATGGTCAATGACCAAAGAATTATGACATTAGTAAATTACTAATTAGCAATATACCCTGCTTAAGAGAACATAGTCCAAATTATTAAATCTGGTTGTTTCAATAATTTAAATGGCCAAGTACTGCTTATAATCTGGGCCAATCTATCTGTGAAAGTACACTGAATACTTCAGTATGTAATACAACTGTTTTAATCTCCTCTAAATAATAGAGCTTCTCACAATACCATATCATTTGCATCATAGCAAAAAGCAAGCTTTTTGCTGGACCAAACAGGCATCAATAGAGTTTAAAAATTCTTGCGCAATATTACATTTATGCATCCTGTGTGCTAACTGCTAATTTATATGAGTCTCAAAAATAGAAGAGGAAAGAAGGGAACTACACAACAAACTGGACTGAAAACCAGCCATAGTGCATTGTTAGCAGCTTGCAAGAATGTGGCATGCTGCAGTGAAGATATTGTGACACAGTTGTTAGCCCAAGTGCTGACAGTGAAAGCTGACCCAGCTTGTTGGCAAGACAGGCAGAAAGCTTGTTCCACTTTCTGTCATAGACTCTATTTCCAATTAGAAAGGGGATCTAAAATTGCTTATAGCATAATTTGAAGGTGTTTTTACTACCATCAAGTACAGGCACAGCTAATAGCCTGTACCTAGAGTTATTGGCCTGTGTGCCCAAATCCTTAAATAAATTATTTACCAGAAGCTCACTTTGGTTCCACTATGGAAGGTAATGTTTAATGAAGCCATAAAACCATTTATAGTATTTATTTAATCAGTTTTTGAGATCTCCTGAATTCACAACATCTCTGGGCAGCTCACAGATTAAAAAATAATAATGGAAAAATCATACAATCAACCAGGAGATCAGAACATTAACCATAAACCACTCTCAATAGAAGGGGCTACCTGCAAAATCATATATTGCCCATTCTTATTGTTCTGTATTAAATGACTGAACCACAGACTTTTTAGTTTCTTTCTGTTCTGATATACATTATCATCCACACAGAGATAAATAAAGCTCAGTGTCCAGTTTTGTCTGTTTATTTAACAATATCATTCTCTACTTTGCTGTATTAGCATTATTTTCCTGATCTCTTTCCCATTAACCCCAAACTGAGCAAGATATCCATACATATATATTTCTCTTTAAGATTTTTGTTTTGCTTTTGTGGCAGAATAGAAAATGTGATAACATTCCTGCTCTACTGCTTGAATTTTGTGAAGTGTGATGATACAAAGTAAAATAACTTAATAAAATATTTTCCCCTCTAAAGGACCCAATTTTGATCTTTGCCCTGGGTTTTTATCATTAATAAAGGAAAAAAAGAAAAAAAGTTTTAACTATTTTTCTCTTTCCACTGAGATATCCTTTTTGGATCATCCTGTATACTCTATAAGCCCTTATATCCCTACAAATATCTGCTGTCTCCTGGCAAGCTGAACTGGAAATGGATTAACAGGTTCTTGAGATCATAAAAACTTTTTGATAAAAGTGATTTGCTGTAGAAATTTATTAAATTTATATAGCCACCCTTCTTGTGCTCCTGTGCTAGAAGTCCCTCTCTTTAAGGTAGAGGGAAAGCTTCTGTTTCTTGTTTGGATAATGGGTTGATCTGGTATCAGGCTGCTTGTTTGTGACCATGTGAGAATTTGCTCTTGCGGCAAATCTGTTTTTGCAGATTGGAAGGTCTCTTTGGAATACTATTGGAGTCCAAGTGGCGATCATAAGAGGAGGAGACGTTTCTGAAAATGTCCTTCCCTTGCTTTTTTGATGGATATCTTTTGCCAGTGAAGTGACTATAGTTATATGCATTACAGCAGCCTGCCTAGGCCTTTCCTCATTTTAAACTGTTCTTTGAGGCTGGGTCTTTTCTTATTCTAAAAATTGGATCTGAAAAGTTCACCTGTAATGGGTACCGCATCTGGGTCTGTGTAATAGAAAATGCACTGATTAGCCCAGCAGCATCTAAGAAAAAGCAGCTACCTTTTTTATGATTTTCAACCCAGTCAGTTCTTTGCAAAATCTTTGAATGTTTGCCAATTCAATGACCAAAGGTTTGGGGGTTTTTTGTAAAATGCTCCTGCCTATTTCTATTTCTATTTCCTTAGTTTGAGGAGAGAATTATATATACATATATATATATGTTCAAAGTCAGTCAATAGACGTGAGCACCAGGGAATAAATAATTTAATAATAATAATTTAGAGATAAAAGTTCTTAAGAATATTAAAAACCTTTAAAATACATAGAAATCAATAAAAGTGCCTAGCTTTCGTCGGCATCCGCTGACATCTTCAGGGCTTAGAATGCTGGTCAATGGGA
>NW_015386171.1:736231-740318 GCF_001527695.2 Protobothrops mucrosquamatus | reverse complement strand
ACACACACACACAAATTTCTTTTCTCAGTCTCCCGATTTAATTCTTTAACTCTTTGTCAGAAAAAAGAAATTTGGATTTAAAAATGTTTCGCAGTTGCGACTTGAGCCTGCTTAATGCCCCTAGTTGGGGGGCTGCATGGTAAAAGATATTGTAAAAGTAAAAAAAACTGCAGTATAGCAGTTAAAAATGTCCAGGTGTTCTCAATCAGGTATACGAAAACAATAATAATTTATTAAACCTTTATGTAGCTTGACTTTCAAGTTTTTGGAAATCCCTACTATTGCATAGAATTTACAGTGTTATTATGGACTCATCCTGAATGGTAGCATCTTCAGAGTTGAAAATCGGCCATCATACTCACCTGCTTTACAACCATCACGCCTTATAACTAAAATTGGAGGCTCAATTACTGTTATAAGTTGAGGACTACCAGTATGGGGCTTGCAAGGAATTAGAGCAGTGTTTATCACCTGGTGTCCTTCAGATCTGGAAGTCAACATATTTGGGAAGTTTGATTTAAATAGTCATTGTTCAAAACAGGAGGAGATTCGACCATATTATAAAGACACTCCTATTACAGTAATTTACTTGTGTCATTAGGAAGAGTTTCTATGTAATACGGTGTAAACATAATTTCTCTATATTTACTAAATCAGTTTTTATTTAAATTAATTTGTAGTTAATATTTTTAAAATGATAATTTATATCATGTGCCACATTGATTTTTTTTTTAAAAAAATACTTATTTTTCTGGACAGAAAGTCAGAGTATAAATCAAATACACAAATAATAATCTAAAGTATTTAGCCACATTAATTACTTTATCATATGTCCATTCTCTAGAAATGATACTTAGCACAGTTTATCTGCAGCTAGGAGGTTAGATTTCCCTGCCTTAGTGTAACTCTAGCAATGTGGAATGCTAGGCTGGTTAATCATCTGGGATACTGGAAACTTAGCATTTCATTTCTGCTCATTCCCAAGACCTAGCTACTCGGGGCCCATATTCATAGTTCATGTTCAGCCTTGATTCTCATGGACACTGTAATATCATATTTCAATAAAATGTTTTATAAATAGGTCACCACTCCAGTTTCTATGTTGGAGGCCATCTTTCAGTGTAATTTCACAGTCACATAATAGAAATTCTTTTCTAAAACGTAACTATTTCCACTTGTCTGTTTGGTATAATAATCATATAACATTTTGTCTTCATCAAGAACCAGAAAAAAATTGAGTAGTCTTTTTGTAACTAGCTGGTTTTTTTTTTTTGTTTGTTGTTAAGATAGTTCTGGGGATACTTTGAAGCATAATACTAGCCTCATATAAAGGGCAGTAATGTTTCAGGAGATTTTTTTTATCATTTGGATGAGACAAAGACACATGCGATCAGTACTGACAAGCACTAAAATGCCCTTGAACTTTCTTGAAGAAAAATATCTAGGTTTAATACCAGCTGTACTATTACATCCTGTTCATCTCCTCCACATCCCACCCACATAGTTTCACATTAAAGAAAGCACCATTCCTCTTATCTCCCTTAAATAGCTGAATATTCAAAGGCTGTGATTATCCTTTAGGTGTCTCTTTCTGACTAGATGTTATAAAACAATGAAAGCGTGGTATGTAAATTATATAAATGAAATAATAAATAATACATGATTAAGATAATCTTTTTATTATTCCTTACTGTTTCCCAAACATGTAATTTGAAATTAATCCATTTTATTTGGGCTGGGAACTAGTCTGTTTGCTAGGTTTATGATTTGGAAAGCACTGAACATTTTTGTCAGGAGGACTACATAAAGAGAGTGAGGCATTGCAATCAGTAGCCCAGGAGCCACAATACCTAATCCTGGGCCTTGGTTTTTTGTTTTTTTATTTTTTTGTTTAATCTGAACTGCACCTACATCTGTGATTGCAATTCTTTTTATTTACTTAGTTACTATTTATTTATTTATTTTTTTGCCACCCATCTTATGTCACAATAACTCTGGGCAGCTTATAATCATAAAAAAATAAAACTATATACATTAAAAACATAAATAAATTAATACAAAATCCAAAACACTATGGACCAATTAAAAGATGGAGGGGCAGGAGCAGGATGAGGGAAGGTGGGATTTGTTTTTAATTGATCAATCACCTCTACTCTGATACTCCCCCATTGGATACCCAAGCTAACTGGCAGAGCCAACTCTTTGGATTCTTCTGGAAGGTCAGGAGGATTGGGTCTGACCTCACACCGGGGGACAAGATGTTTCACAGGGAGGGGCAATGGCAGACAAGGCCCTTCTCCTGGATCCCGCCAGCTGAAATAGGCTGATGGGGGGCCCACAGCAAGCCTTTCCAGCCAGCATAGGTGGGATGGGGCAATCCCTCAAGTAGCTTGGACCTTTACTATGAAGGGCTTTAAAGGTAGTTATCAACACCTTGAATTGCACCCAGAAGCAGACTGGCAGCCAATGCAGCTTGCTGAGCAGTGGTGTTACATGGGCCATTCATGGGTCCCCAAGAACTGCCCATGTCACCACACTCTGCATCAGCTGTAGCTTCCAAATGCTGTTCAAGAGTAGCCCCATGTAGGGTGCATTGCAATAGTCCAATGTGAGATGACTAAGACTTAAATGCAGGAACTCCTGATCCAGGAAAGACTGCAACTGGCACACAACCCAAAGTTGTGCAAAGGCTCTCCTAGCCATAACTGCCACCTGTTCTTTGAGCAGGAGTCACAAGAGCAGGAGAACCCCCAAGTTGAGGACCAGATCTATCTGGATGGGTAGTGCAGTCCCATCCAGAATTAAAGATGACAAAGTGCCAAATCTTAGAGCCTCTTGCACCCCAAATCCATTTGGTCTTGCCAGGGTTCAGACAAATATCTTTGATACTCTTCAACCATTTTTCATACTTCTAATCAATCACTAATCTAACTCATAGGTATGAGGGAAGTTTGAAGAGAAAGAAAATTACATTCTATGGTGAATTTATAAAACATATGAAACATCTTCAACTCAATGCAGTTGGCAAAAGAGAAAACAAATATTTCATTGCAATAAATTTTGACATCATAGATAACAATGTTATAATGGGACAATCCATTTCTACTGGAGAGTAAAATATATTCAATAGTTGAGTTTAGAATTAACAAGTAATTTTGTGGCCTTTCTCATGGCTTCCGGCTTTTAGTAATGAAAAATTCTTTAAGAAACTAGTCTGTGTGTGGATTAACTGCATATAAATTGACCTTATATGTCAGGCTTCAATTTATTTTGGTGAACAACCTCTGGTTTCTTTGGAGATGAACTTTGGTTTTAGTTAGTCATATTTGTTCTGCTATTCCTGCTGTTCTGCCATGGCATCTAAAAGCGTTTTAAGAGCCAGTGACTGTGGTAATGAATGAAAATGTATTTGGAGCACTGGGAGGACTGCATTAGACTGAATAGTCACCTTCCTTGTAAAAGCACTATTAGAGAGGGGCAGCTGTAAGTAAGGATAATGATTTGTGTCCAGTGCTTATTTACAGAAAATTGTAAATGTATTATTTATTGAGAGCTCTCCAGACAGTGCTTGTCAGAATAAAAATGTCAACTCTAAGCAAAATGTTATGATAATACTAAAAATGCTAGGTACACATTTTGGAGATACAGCTAATTAGATCAGTTATTCTTAAAGAAATGACATAAAGATACTCAATGTTGTTACATATTTTAAATGGTTATGTGGTCCTTATTTTCACTAGGCTACTTGTTTCGGGATATATTTATCATTACTTTTGAAAATAATAACGTTAACACCTTTATGTTTCTGCCAAGTAAAATAAAGTGACATTTATGAAAAAAAAAACCTACTTGTAAGATCAGCTCTCTTTGACTGTTAAGGAAGGATGGATGAGAAAAGAAATGAGAAATATGGGAAGAAAACAGCACCCCTCATAGTTCTGTTTCTTTTTGCAATTATAATTATAATTTTTAATAAGAATTTTTATTACAAGAATAAAATCATAAAGCAAAGAAGAAGAAGAAGAAGATAATAAAATGAGTAAAAAGTGCAAGGAAAAAGAAAGAAAAAGGGGAAGAAAAAGAAACA
>NW_015386171.1:720131-735645 GCF_001527695.2 Protobothrops mucrosquamatus | reverse complement strand
ATAAGCTCCTCTTAGCTCTGTTTCAGTGCATGATTGCCAGTTGACAATTCTAAAAGTGTTGCTGGCATGAAAGCCAGGAAGCCACGGCGAAATCTTTCTCTAGCGTCAAGAGAATAAAACAATTTAGATTAGGTCTCATTCTGAGATTAATTAACTCCAACCCACTAATTATAGAAAAGCCAATTCCAATCTTATTTTTACCTTTCCTTGTAAAGAAATAAACGGAAGCTTTGATAGGGTAATATATTCATTTTTTGATATGCAAAAGGAATCTGTTGATGTTATTATTATGGTTGGTTGCATTTATCCGCCTATTGAGCACTTCCTAAGGACTTACAATAGGCAGATATTGTTGTTTGATGGTGTTAAAGGCATCATCACGTCGTCATCGTCATCATCATCACTACCACCACCACCACCACCACCACCACCACTACCATCATCATCATCATCATTATTATTATTATGATTATTATTAAATGTATAGTGCTACCCACTCCAGATTTTGATGTCTGTTAAGAACAAGAGCGTGTCATGATATACAATTTAAAGAATAATTAGTAAAAAAAAATTACTTTCTTTCAAGGTATTTCCTTGGAAATATTATTTTGGCATTCATGAAATTCTACCTTTCCATTTTAGTACTCAGTTAAATTGTTGACATAATGTTTAGCATGTTGTCTCTAAGGAAAAAAAGGTATTTTTTTCATTATACATATATGCTTTCTTTTTGCGATTTCTATGCTTCTTTCTAAATAGGCTTGGAAACTGTTCCATTTGCTTCAGTCCTATGAATTTCAAACCAGGAAATGTAGCTTAAGAGGGCCCATAGTTCAGTGTTCAGATACATAATTTGGATATGTATTTCTCTACATTCAGTAATTATTCATTCAAATCCAAGAGTCTCTGAAACAAATTTGGGGAAATACATTTTAGAACAAGTGTCTGGGGCTGGACCCTCTGATCAGTAATATGTGCTATCTCTAAGAGTACAGATCAGGAAAGCGATCAATATTTGTCATTTGACTAAGTACTATCTCACATTCCAGTGGGCAGGGAAGGTATGGACTGGATTTCATGGATGAAAATTTCACGGGGAAAGCTGGAGCAAGATAACCAGTGGGTGCCACAAGGTTCAATCTTAGGCCTTATACTTGCCAACAGTTTCACTAATGTCCTATATGAAGAGCTGTATAAATGTTAGCAGATTTATACATGGCACATTTTGTATAAGTAATATAAAAAAAAATCATGGTAGCCAGCCAAATTTAGTGCCAGTTTTTTTTTAACCCCACAACCCAACTCTCAAAAGCATTTTCTCTACTTAAGCTACTTTCTTCACCACTAGTGATCTTGAAATGCAGAGAAATCTCTCCAACTGGCCAGTAGAAGCCTGATAAAGTTTACATGTAGCTGATGTATGCCATATGTGTGGCTATATTTTGTCCTGATTTGTAATAAAACGGTGTAAACAGTGTTGTGCAGGTAGCAAGTCACTTTCCCTATGCTTTGCTCAGTTTGAAAGCACAAATGCGTTGCTAGGCTTGGTGTTATGCCACTGAAGCTCCTGTAGAATGGGCAAAGCCAGGAGATCGGGCTAGTCTGGTAGTAGTGAACTAGCTGTCTAGAAATTCCACAGGGTCTTCTGCTTCTACTGCAAAACTGCCTTTTTTGTGACTCTTCTTTAATGGAAACATAATTAGCTAGCTACCAAATTTAAACAGCAGTACAGCATTTTGCAGTATCAATCCAGACAGCATTTAGGAGTGCACAAAGAAGTTTCCTTAGTAGAAACTACTGAAATTCTTCACTTAGAAAAGAAAAAATAAAATATATGGACTGAATAGGGTACAGGTCATGTGATTAGAATCTTTGCAGTGGAATACGATTAAAAAGAGAAAAGCAATTTTTAATTAATCTGTACATTTTATGTATACTTTCCAAATAATCAGAAATAATAATCCCCCTAGATTTTGCATCGATCAAACCCCACTTTAAACATTATATACTGCTCTAAGAACCATGCTTTAAGAATGATTCAAAGAAATGCTCCCGCATTTGTCTAGGAAGATGAAGCAAATACGCTGTCAAAATTTTCTCCACATCTTCATGGGGAAAGCTGGGAACAAAACCATGCATTAGTTGTGACAACACTCCCATTTTTTTCAAACAGATTTTTTTTTAATGACTCCCTCTAAGCTGCTTACAGTCACTAAGGGGTGTGTGTGTTTGTGTGTGACAACAAATGATTTGGAACCCCTTTTTGAGTTTTAAATATTCTGGTATATAGTCTCCAGAACATTATCTTTCTCTGAATACACGTGTTAATTCCACATTGAATTCTCTCAGGAAGGTTTGAACTTCCTGTGTGCCCAATATCGGAATAACTGTTCCAGGTGATTGATTAAATGTTGGGGCTCCATCTTCTGAAGTGTTTTTGGGTTGTCTTCCTTTGGCCTCTGCGATACTTTGCACTGAGATCTGTTGTTCTATTACAGGAGGCGATTATTTGTTATCTCTTCAAGGTAGACTAGACCAGGAAACCAAAGTCATGTAGGCCAATGCTATTTTCATGGTAAAATTATAGTAATAAGAGTCTTGCGAGTCTGAATGATGCACGCCACTCTCCCTCCCTTTACCTTTGTGTGAATTAGGGAGGGGCCTGCATGAAATGTTTATGTACATTACAGTTCTGTCCCAGATTCAGGTTCCTTTTATCTGACCATTGCCTTGGCAGCAGCTCTCCCTTCTGTGTCTCAAAGCCATTCCCTTTCCTCAATACTATTGCACCTGCTGTACTGCTTGCTTGGAGATAGGATCTAGTGAAAGGAAAACACTGATAGAAGCTAATATTTGTACCTCAGAGTTGAACGGTGGGGTCTTTGTTGCTTTCTGGGCTTGGTGGTTTTCTTGCAGACATCATCAGAGTAAGAGCGCCAAGGACCTCACAGAAGTAAGAGCACCAAAAGTAAGAGCGCCAAGTAACATCATCAGAGTAAGAGCGCCAAGGACCTCACAGAAAAGAAAACAATGTATTCTTGGCCACAATCACACCCCTTACAATTTATCCTGTAAGAAATTACCTCTGTGTAGGGTTCTTGAACCACAGCTTAAAACAGGAGTATTTATATTCCTTTCTCCCCTGCCATTGGACTATAGAGTGATAGGTTTTGACCATTACAAGAAAGAGAACTATCCAAATAACTATAGTAGCACACTATTCTATCTTACAGTAAGGCATGCTGGGATAGAAAGAATGGCTTCTTGCTTTTAAAAATATTAAAAAGCCACGAGCTATTAGGACCTGCCTGTAGCACTAATTGGAGTGTACATGTCCCTTTTAAGTAACCATTGATCCTTCACCCCAGCATACCACACTGAAATCTGAGCTCTTTCTGCAGCAGGCATAAACTAATTTAATTAGGCCACCATAATACCATCACTTTTTCATTTGAAGACTGTTTTTAAAATGCAGACCTACATATTCAGCAGCACATTTCTCTCCATGTCCCTTTCTGTATTTTGCTTGATATTCAAACCAGAAGAAGTGCCCCAGCAAACATGAAAACTTGCTCCCTACTTTGTGGCAATTAGTTGGTCCTAAAAATATTATGACTTTTACCACTGCTTACATTTTTAATCCTAGGAGAAATATAGGGTGGGGTAAAATTACATTTTATTAGGTTATGTGGTTATTTAATAATTTACCAAATATGCAATTATTATGCATATTTGTATTCTTTATTAAGAGAGAAAAGTTGATGACATGCAGATGGTTTTGCTTAATCTTATCTTTTGCTTCCTCTACCACCCAACTTTACAGATAAGGTAATTTATCTGATGCATTGTCTAAGCATTTTAACAGACCACAGATCAGAATCAGCATGCTGCTATTTTTTTTATAGTAAATTTGTTAATGACTACTGCCAAAGTAAAACAGCAATAACAAAAAAACTCTCCACTATTAAATCATTAAATACTTTTAAAGCATTTTCTTCTTTAATTAAATAACATGTTTGTTTTGATAACATAAAGCAAATTCACAGTAGGTTTAAAAACTTAGTTTTTTTTACATATATGTTGCATACAATTATATAAAATAAGTTTAAAATCATTACTCAGCAAAGTATGGGGAAAAAAGTCACTGAACTACACAATGTTACTCATTTATTTATTAAATTTATATACTGTCTAGTCCAACTATATCCAAGGCAGTTTACAACATAAGTAATAAAACACAACAATAATATGAAATGTGAACTTGTAGTGACCATACCAACTTTCCCCAAGCTGATGTGTTCCCAACCTGGTCCTTCAGATCTTTCAGTGATGCTCTCCTACTTGAGTCAATCCATGTTGCTGCTGGGCATCCTCTTTCTGTCCATCTTCCTAATATTCTCAACTTCTCAAAGGAGCTGAGTCTTCACATTAAACTGAACCAAATTGGACAAATTTAAGCCTAGTCCTTTGTGCCTCAGGTGAGAATTCTGAGTTAATTTGTTCTACAGTTCAGCTGCTTGTGTTTTTTGGCTACCCATGATATTCACAGGGAACTTTTCCAACATGAATTTTCTAAGGTGACAATACTCATTTTATCCTACTTTTTCAAAGTCCAATATCCACTTCCATAGAGTGTCACAGGGAAAAATCATTCTGGATGGTTCTGATATTTGTGGGTGTTGTTACATCACAGCATCTGAATATTTTTCCCAAGGCATACATTGTTACCCTACCAATGCCTAGTCTGCAGCATATGTCTTTATTGCTGGTTCCATTACTGTTGATAGTCAATAGTAAAAGACAGAAGCTATCCACAATTTCAACATCATTGTCAATTCTAAGGCTGCTTACTGTATCTGTTAGCCTGGTTATCTTTATATTTAATCTTACCCCATTTTTCACCATGCTCCTTGACTTTCATTATTAGAGCTTCCAGATCATTTTATTTTCAGTTATCGGTGTAGTGTCATCAGCATAGCATAGTATACAGCTAGTCCTTGACGTATGATTCCATTTGGAACTGGATTTCTGGTCATACATGGTTACAGTCATAAGTTGCACTCACGTGACTGTACCTGATTTTACAATATTTTTGTGGCAATTGTTAAGTGAATGCCGTGGTCATAAGTGTGAACCTATTCTTTGAAATGAGTGTTTTTTGCTGGAAACAGAGCAAAAAAAAATAAAAATTCCAAGATTAAATTTGTGACCATGGATGCTGAAACTGGTCCTAAAAGCACTCAGAATGCTGAAATGTGACCTCAAGGGTTTGTGGCATGATAATTTACAGTGGCCACAAATGCTTTATAGGTCAGAAAGCACCCATTCTGTACTTGTTGTAATTTTGAACAGTTATAAGTTGAGGACTATCTACAAGTATATTCAGCATAGGTTGAATATAATGAAAGAGTGTGCTGTCATGTCATACTCCTTTGCCAAACTGTAGTCAATTTGTTTCAGCCTGTTCCTGGGATACCTGTCCTACATATAGGTTTTACATGAGGAGAATCGGATATGGGATTCCTATTTTCTTAAGGACATACAGCAGCTTGAAATGGTTCACATAACTGAAGACTTTATAGATTGACTTCTTTATGGTATTAGTTGGATTTCTCAATTATGCAGCATGCCTCAGCAATAATGTCTATTTGTCAGCCTTTTCTAAATCAGCCTGAATATCTAGTATTTCCATTTCTGTGTAAGGTTTTAATCTGCATGGGATAGTCCTAAGCATTGTTTTGCTACCTGTTAAATTGAGAATATTGTATAGTGCTTTCCATACTGTGTTAAATCTCTTTTCTTTGGTATTGGTATTTAGACTGACCTCTTTTAATATGCTGACCACTGTATCATTACTCAGATTTGCTGGCATAGCTTGGTTAGAACTTTCAGGGATTATTCTTCTTTGCTATATTTCTATAGATATTTCATCAATTCCCATTGCCTTGCAATTTGGTAATAATTGAAATGCTGACTTCTACTACTACTACTACTTTTAGCTAGGACGTTCTTTTAAGGTGTCTTGAATGTTGATATTTTTACTGTACAAAATATCTATATATTTCTTCCATGTTTGCTTGATCTTCATGGAATCAATTACTATCTGTCCATTGGTATCCATTAGTTTACCAACTTGATGCTGGAACTCCTTCTGAGTTTGGAGATCTTTTGTAAGCCTTTCCTTGTTTTTCCATGTCTGTTTCAATCTTTTCTGTCATTACAGATATTGTCAGACTGTTTCTTGTCTCATCTCATTTCTTTGTCAAGTTCCTTCATGAAATCCATGTCTTTCTTGGCTTTGGCTTCTCTTCTCTTGGCAATTTCTACCATTTGTTCTGACACCCAATTTGCTTTCTTCTATTTTTTGGTCTTTGGCAGTTTCTTTTCACAATCACCCTTAACAACTGCTTTTATTTTATTCCACGGTTCCTCTGGTTCCATATCAATGAGATTCAGGATTTCAAAGCGATTCCTGCTGTTGTCCTTGACAATGGTGGCTATATGTTCAAAATCATATTGTGAAAAACGTTCAGCTTTCTTTGGTTGCTTTGGCTTAACTTAGAATTTACATATTAATAGCTTGTGATCTGTTTCAGAGTCAAACCCTAACCACATATTTACTGTCATAACTTACTCTTCTAATAATACAATAAATTTGCCTTCCATGTTCTCCATTTGGTGATATATATATGCATTGTTTTGATTGTTTGATTGCATTAGCAAAGTAGTTCAAATTATTGACCTAGAAACATTTTGTTTTCTTGGGTTATCCATTCCAACTACATTTTCCTTCTTAATGTTTCCATCTTTGGCATTCCAGCCTCCAACCATAAGCAGCCCATCTTGCTTTCATGTTCAGTAAATTTCATATGGAACTTGGCCATGAAACTGGTCAACCTTCTTTTCTTGTGCATCAGTGATTGGAGCATGAACCTAGACACTGTTATATTGCAGTGATATTCATTAAATTTAGTTGATATTATTTAGGCATTGGATTGCACTCATTGATCATGAAAGTAAAACTATTTCATCTTTATTTTTGTGTAAATATAATCTGATTGATAGTGTGCTATTCCACAATATTTCAGTTTGCTGGTGCCTAAAATATCAGTGTGTGTTCAATTCATTTCATCTCTCATTGCACTGAGCTTTCTCATGTTTATGAGTTCTATGTTCCATGTTTTCACTATAATTCTGCCTTTGCAGTTTCAGATTTTCTTTTCTCACATGGCAATCTTGTCAACAAGATGTGCCAAAGGCTTGAATCCAAGCCACATCATAAACACCATTACCAGTCTGAAAAAGCCTCCATTTTTTTCTCAATAGCATGTTGAGCTTCATCCAATCTGAGGGGTCCCTCCTCTGGCACTATATGATAAATTATTTTATATTTTCTATACATTGTGGGTTTTTTTGGTAAAATACAATGATTTACCATTGCCTTCTCCTGTGCAATATGAAATGATGCCTTTATCCTTGTCACTAAACTCATCATCTACCTCCAGTATCTTCCTACTTACTTTAGCTGGGTAGCTGGAATGACATTCATGACTATGATGGTAATATATGCTCTTGGTAGATACTCCCAGCATTCTTCATTCATCCCTCCTCGGAACACCCTCTTTTTATATTGAGACAGCATAGCAGAATTTGAGGAGGGATAAACAATATAAACCTATAATAAAATTAAGACTTTTGCTGAATGTTGCCAGAGTCAGTCCTGAAGGGCCTACTGGAAAAACCAAATCTTTACAGTTTCTGGAAGTGCATCTGGAACCCTCCAGATAATGTGACTTCAAGTAGATGGAGATCTTGAATAGGGATTTTATGACTTCCTGGTCTGGTTGGCACATTAGATCAAGGAACTATAGTTAAAGACTTGAAAGATAGTGGCCAGTCTTAGAATTGGAAATTGGAATTGGATAGTGAACAGCACTTGGAAACTTACTGATGCAGATCCTACAGCTAAGATGTAATATAGTGGCATCAAGATGGAGTAATAAAGATTATGATTGACGTAGAGATTTTGAATCTATTTAGGCTGTTACCTTACACATATCTGTTTAATTGTTGTTATTTTTCCTTTGGGTCAATCATGACTCATAGTGACTGTGTGAAGTTGTCCCTGTTCTTGGCGAGATTTCAGAAGGGCTGAGAGAGAGGATTTGACATAGCTGGCTTTGTGCCTGAGGTAGGATACAACTTTCAGTCTCTGGGTTTCTAGCTTGGTGGCTTAACTATAACACCAATTGGCTTCTTTCATTTGAGTTTACTTCTAGGCAACAATTTAGAGGATTGTAACTTGACTGAAAAAATATGGTACGCTCCGTGTGTGTGTGTGTGTGTGTGTGTGTGTGTGTGTGTGTGAGAGAGAGAGAGAGAGAGAGAGAGAGAGAGAGAGAGAGAGAGAGATTCTGTTTCTCTTCCTATGACATGTGTACATTCAGTAGTTTTCTTTTAAAATGCAAGCATATTAAGAAACTAGCAAGCATGAAATGCAAAGAACCTGAAACAATGGGAAATTCGCCAAGTTGTCAAAGTTAATTTCTGACCTTGCTTGGCAAATCTTGCCGTTTCTTAACCTCCTCACCATTCTGTGAGTCCCCGAGGCTGTACAAACTGGCGTGACATCATTCAGTTCAGTTCTATATCCTCTTTTAATAAAGTTGAATTGATTCTGCCCAACTTTGATTCCGACAACCTGCTTGTCTTGGGGAAAAGCGTTGTGTTTAATCAGTGGCTCTCTCTCCCCCCCCCCCGCTCTCCGGCATAGTTCCCACTGTGCAGGACTAGAGCCAAAGAATAGGGCAGTTGCCTGTCATTTCTGTTTCAATAGGCAATGTGGCGCTCTTCAGCTGAAGAGACAGGAGTTGGAACTGCTTGTTAGGACACATGATCAAAAGCCACTTTCTGCTTCCTGCCAATCAAACCTCATGTTGCCTTGTGGGGCAGACATTAAATAGATTTCTTTTTCCTTGCTGTATGTTGTGGGCATTTTGCCAGGTTGACATGTGAACTATTACAAAAGATATCAGAGTTTCCACTGTTTGCTGGCTGTTTTAAAATATTACCAAGTTGGCTGTTGCCCAAAGTAGAATATGTTTAAATAATGCATTATGATAAATTTCCATTTGCATTATTCAACTCCTTCATGGTTTGAGAACTTCATAGATACTTTGGGGATGCCAAACCAGAATTTGGTTTCCTGAACGGGAAACAAAATAAAACACCAAACAGTTGAACAACTGTATGACAAATAGATTTGAACAAGATGATTATTGTCTGAGGTTATGACTGAGTTGTCTGTTTCCAATGATGTGTGAGAGTGTGCTTTGAACACCCTGTTGAATATGGTATTCACAATAGCTGTTGTAAAATAAATTCACTAGACGTTTTTGTGTTGAATTTGCAACAATTTTAAAATCATTATCTTCGCATTCCAGAAATATTAAATTAATTGGGTAGATTGGGTGGCAGTTCACAATAACTATATTTCTAAATGTTATGAGGCATTTTTTTTTGCTTCTGTTCCTCCACTCATGTTCTATCTCTCTCCTCTCCCTTCCATCCCATCAGCCTTCAAATTCTGTTCCTACATTACTACCTCAGCCACTGCGTTCATGGCAATAAAACTGGTAGAGGCTTTCTGAAGCTGCATTTGTCAATTTTTAAGCAAGTCATTTAAACAAGTCATTCTCAAAGGACTATTTCCCTTTGCTCATCTGAATTCTTGTCAGCCACCCTGTGTGTGTCTTGCAGGATACTATTTGTTCTAGTGATATTTTTTTTAAAAGATATTTGTGTTTGTGTGCATGTGCATGCACACCAAAAATGTGCCGTGGCAATCTAGACAAACTCGTTTAAACAGTGAACTAACCATAAACAGCTGCTCCCTCAATAAGCCATTCTTTATAATACCCTTATTACCTTCTTGTGTCTCAAATTCTGATTAGTCAACAGTGCTGATTACTGTATGGCATTCCATAGCCTGCCTGCCTTGGGCTCAGCTGCTCGATATGATTACAACACAACTTATGCATTGTTTTTTTCCTCTCCCCCACCCCCCTTGGCAGTTTCTGTTCAGGCTATAGGTCTCAAAGTAGACAAGAAGTTTTGTTTTCAGTTTGGGAAAATAAGCTGTTCCAATGTTTTTTCTACCGAGAGGTAAATATTTTAGCAAGGTTCCCCTGCTTATGACTTTTGTTCTTTTGCAGCAAGATAGGAAAACCTGTTTGATATTTTCATGGAGTAAAGCCTGTAAATCTATTTCAGTGGAGCAAGAGGAAAGATATTTAACAGGTTTACAGGGAAATGACAAGAATTAGGACAAGTACTGGTACTTTAATGGGGGAAAGAATGGATTAATTTTAAAAAGCCAAGCGTCCATGGCAGACAGGAAAATTTCCTTCGGTGAGAACAATGTTAAGCACAAGGTAAGCAGTGCAGAATATTTTCTTTCTCAATTTTAAAGATAAACATACACCCACATATATATATGTTACGGTATACATTACCGTATTAAACGTGGTTGAAATATGCTGAACCATAATGATTTTTGTGTTTGTTAGCAACCATCCAGCAGTCCATATTATAACTACCATTTAGGCGTTCAAGCAATATTGCATTATTGAGTAGTTTTTAGCCACAATTTGAGATTTTAAATATTTTATTCTAGATTTCTCTCTACCTCCATTTTAATTTTAATAGCTTTATAGCATACAGGGGAAAATGTTAATCATCCCCTTATTCAATCCCATCTCCATGTATAAGCACTAAAAGGCTCATAAGGAACTATTCCCAATTCCCCTAAGAAATTGGGAAGGGAAGGATTTTTAACACTATCATGTTTAAACATGGCCTCTCTATATGTTATGGTCTCAGTGAATAACAGGATTCCTAGGACTTAACCGGATAAGTTTCTTGACATAATTACAAGGTACTCTTTTCTTTTTCTTACCTTGAAAAAATTAGTAAAAAAACCTCTGAACTAACTCTTTCTACTCTTTAAAGTTTTTTTTTTTTTTTAATGAAAATGTACTTTGAAGGAAAAGTTAGTGGATGAAGGCTACTTGGTTATATTCATTATCTATATTTCTAAGATATAAATGTCACAGTGTTTGGGATAAAAAGCAATGCTCTTTACTCATCAGGTGACACTAAAGTATCACTGATCCTACCTGAGTAATGCTGGGGTGAAGTAAGTAACTTGGATCTCTTGAAAGAGTATTTGTGAGCAAAAGCATTCTTAAGAATCTCACCATAGGGTGTCTGAAATGTTGCACTGGAATTGCAGTACCATAAATATTTGTAGATCTCCAGGTTGGAGTGTATTATGAAAATAGCAAATATCAGTTCCTTTTTAAAGAATTAATATTAATGTGAATGGGAACAGATGTTGACATGTTTCATCTACTGGGAACTTGGTTAAGGGAGAGATGAACTGCAAGGTTAATTTGTTAGAAATAAAACAAATATGTGGAGAAGAAAGTAGATTGCTTTGGAAAATATGGTTTTTATGTAGGATTGTTTTTAAACTAGGTAATATTCAATGGGAGAACGGCATACAATAATTCTTGTTGGCTAGTCTGGCAATTCTAATGCTAATGTTCTGAAAAGGTAGCACAGTGATAAAATTAATTCTGAAATATTTCTCTTAAAATATTGATTATTCAACTATATTGGAATTTTCAAAGAAAGATGAAAGAACAGCGTATTTCAAAAAGTTATTCAGCAACTTTTTATATTTGGAGAGTATGCTGTGCTTTCAGATATGGGAATAGAGTATGTGGAAATTTGAATCATTTGTTATGATTATAATCATCATTATGATCAACAGCAACAAGAGCATCATTAGAAATGACCTGGAAAAAACATTTTATAGTTTAAAACATCCTTTTCTAAACTGCTGCATTCTCTAATGAAGCATTTATACACACAGATACACTCCCAAGTATTGAGAAAGTCTATGGTATCAGGGCCTACTTTTTTCCATTAGCACCATCTACCTAATTCCATATCCATCCAGGTCAAAATCAGGTTGACCTTTATGGTTTTACCTATTTGGGAAATTTTTTTAAAAAGAACATATTCCATATCCATCCTATCATGTTGTGAACGATAGGATTCCTAGTAGTGTTAACATTACTATGTATGTTTATGTCCTTGTTTTGCAGGTTGTTAATTGGTGTATCTTCTGACAGTCTCGCTAGTTGCAGCAGGTATAAATGTAAACAATAAATATAACAGAGCTGATCTATTTGCAAATATTTTTCTAAGCCAGAATTATTAATTGTAATTTGTTGAACAAGTCAAGGTAGCCTGGTTTGCTTATCATCATAATACAACATGTTAAAAAAGGGGGAGGGATATTCCAATATCGCTTATTGTTCTGTCCAAAATGTTGGAAGGCATCAGCTGAAGAAGACTTGGTAAAAAAATATTTAACTTGTGAAATAGCTGTCATACCCTATTTACATAAGTCTTATTGAAGTTTTTACTAAGCATTTTCTTGATCTTTTTTTAGAATACAGAAATAATTTATCACATCTTTAATAATTTCTTCCCTTTCTTTTCCACGGAGGTTACTTTATAATTTTCCTTAATCTGCATGAACAATAATGATCAATTTTGTCAGTATTATTCACACCTTTTATTAATTTAACATAGATGAATAAATGTGAATGTTGTGAAGAGTTGATTGGGAATAGATTTTAAATTTGACAGTTAGATTACAGGTTACCTAAGGAAAAATGGCTCTTTCGGTAGCTACCTAGTAATTTAATTCTTGTTCAAAATTATTATAATTTATTACAGTGTGTAGATTTTAATGAATGTCTACTATTAAATGAAAAAGAAGAAATTGAAATTATGAAATCCTTTTAACTAATATCTTAAAAATCCTTTAAACAATTAAATGGATATTAGCATGTGGTGGCTTTCTTTGCACTTTCTGCATTGCCAGACATAAACTACTGTTAACTCTATATTTCACTTCTATTTAACAACACAAAACTATTACTACAAAGAAATCTACTAAGTTCTTTGTTCATCTGAATATTATGTGAATGGCAATAATTACTCCGAGAATGGAATATAGTATTTTTACAATGGAAATTTAAACAATAGTATATGCTTTGAGAATGGGCTTGCTATATTGTAATACTTTCAAAGTTTTATAACCTTTTATGTATTCAAAAGCAAATTTGGTATACCTTTATTTGCAAATTGGTGTTTCTGCTTTAGCAAAAGGAAATACATTTATTCTTACCCCCTACCGCATACTTGAATGGTTTTGTGTATGTTTTTTATATGTGTGTGTGTTGGTGATGTTGGCTGCTGACAACAGTAGAATTTTGGAAAAATTGCATAGTAAATCTAATAAAAAATAAATAGGCTGAGTCTTTTAATTTTATCATTGGCTTTAACTCTTCCACTGAAATGTGTAGGATATAAAATGGGCTTAACTATGAATTATGCTCTAGTTTAAAAGTGGCAATAATGAATGTCTGGAAAGTATACTGAATAAACAGAAAGGACAAGACTGCAGTAATGATCCAGTATAAATGCTATTTCTGTTTTACATATAGTGTAGAAAAGCAATATGATAATCATGCAGTATGTATGATAGAATTTAATGTAATTTAGACAGGTTTAATAACGTTTCTTAGATAGAAAGTTACATTTCCATTTTATTAAAACCAGGATACTGTTTAAAAACAAAATTAAGAGTCTATTTCTCACTTCTATTATTTTTTCTAGGCTGCTTCAGTTGCTACAAAATAATTATAGAGTTTTAGTTAATTAACAAGTTAGTTGTAAACAATTATATTTAGTCTGGCTTTTGTCTCTGAAATACAGATTTGAAAATATTCTGACACATTACGATGATTTCTGCTGAATTATAGTAATTTAAATAATTCTAGAAAAGGTATTCCATGAATAACTAAGCTTATACAGCAGCCCTTGCGTATCTGTTCAGAAATGAACTCTTTCAGTTTAGAAGAACTGAGTGATTTTCAAAATGCAGCCTTATTTAATGACTTATGGAAGAGTTTTGGTGGGTGCCATGTTTACGTCACTGTTAGTGGGTGCAGGGATAACATGTGTGATGAAGTTTTGATGTTGTGGCATTTTGCGATAACATTAACACGCCAATGTTACTATTTTGGTACCATCATAGTTCGCTATGGGTACTCTTGCATGTTGGAGAGAGAAGTATGAAAATTCAAAGTCAGAAGTAAAGCTACTGTAGAAATGACAGCCATCTCTTCCAAAGAGGTTTGAGATAGGGCTTAATTTGAAGAAGGGAGTTTAATGCAGTTGGGCATTTTATATATGTCTTTACATCTGGTGTTGAAAATGATCTTGAACGTTTTCCATGTGTCATCTATTGTTCTTGGTATTTCTCATTCTTGCTTTTTCATGTTAAAATTATGACTAGCCTTTCTGATAAAAATGTAACCTATAATGTCAATTATTATATTGTACCTGATGAATGTTATCTAATTTGAATAACTATAAAATGTCACTTCCGGTGCCTGTTGCTACTTTGAATTGAAGGTGACAGATGGATGCTCTGTTGGATGTTCAGTTTGAAAATACACTGCATGCTTGCATCCTTTCGAAGATATATCTTTTCAACATGGTTAAAATGTGTTGGGTCACATTACACTACAGCCTTTTGATAAATTGCCAGGAAAAAAAGGCAGGAGGGGGAATGAGGAGGGAATGACAATACTCGATGAAAACTTTTGCAGCAAATTATATGACCTTTAAAACTTGTAACTTTAGTATTTTTTCAAATTATGAATAAATTATCTCTTCAACCACAATTTGAGTAGCAGTATGCATTTCTAACCTTTGTACTCAATGTAATTCAGTGTGTTGGTTAACCTTGTCAATGTTTAAAACTGTAGTGGTGATTTAAATTAATATTGTATGCTCAATTCTCCTGCTCCTCTTCCTTGGGAATATATTGTCTTGTTGAATTATATGGTGTTTCTTTGTAGCCGTGGATAGGATTTTCTTATTATTTTCTTATTCTGATTTTTTTAAAATACACTGCATGCTTGCCTTTGCTTTTCTGAAGGTTGAAGAGAAACTAGTGTTTTATTAAATTACTAATCCAAATAAGCTTGCTACTAAAAGAAATGGTCTTTCACACTTCAATAATACTAATTTGTAAACATTTTTGTATAATTCTTGGTGACAACTAGGAATAATTAAATACTGTATATTTTTTTTGTTGCTTGCTTGCTGAAGTATAAGGAAAAGTTTTAAATATCAGAGTTCTAAAATATTAAATATTGATGACAAAAAATGCTCATTCAGATTTCATCGTTACATGTACTGTGCTTCGCATAGTCATCATTGTCAGTAATGTATTTATATCATATTATCTTTTTTTTAATTGATAAGGAAGCCTAAGAATCCAGATCTTATATCAGTGCAATGCATGTGTGAACAGATTTAAATTTCATTTTCCTTAATATTGTTTGCTAGCTTTAATAATGCT